>NW_015164676.1:621771-636396 GCF_001447785.1 Gekko japonicus
TGGCAAGGTCCGGCAGAGGGAAGCCCCCCCCCTCCAGGGGCCTGCCCCCCCCCCCCCCATTATGGATCCCAGCCTCAGGTCCATTCGCTGAAGAAGAACAGGTCCTAAGTTGCCCTGATGGGGAGTGGTGGGTGGATCGGGACCCTCGCCCTCTGACCCTGAAGCTCTTGTGCCGTTTCCTTCAATCTAGACTGGCACCCTGACGGAAGACGGCCTGGACCTCTGGGGCACCATCCCTTGCCAAGGGGGCAGGTAGGACCCGTCCGCCCCAAGCCTGGTCCCACGGAGTGGGCTGTCAAGGGAGGCGGGGCTCCCTGGCCCTTGTGGGAGGGGCCGTGGCTCAGTGGAAGAGCCCCTGCTTGGCCTGCAGAAGGTCCCAGGTTCAGTCCCCGGAGGCATCTCCAGCTGAAAAGATCAGGCAGTGGGGGATGAGAATGACCTCTCTCTGCCAGAGACCCCGGAGAGCGGAGCCAGACTGACCTTGATGGACCGAGGGGGGTCTGGTTCAGGGGCGGGCGGCTTCATTGTCTGTGCCTGCGTGTCTTAGACTGAAACCCAAAAGCGGGGAGGGAATCCACAACTGCACTCTTCAGCTTCTGTTATCAGGCACTGGTTTTCAAGATCAGGAAGCTTTGGAACGCAGGCCTACATTTCACCCCCCAAAGTGGGACCGAATTCATAACAGGACACACAGTCCCCTCCCCACCCTCTTTCCCCCATTAATAAAAAAAAATCAAAAGCAGCTGACTGAGAATGTTTTGAGTGGGGCCGGGGTGCTCGCTTAACCCTTCCCTCATGCCAAGCAGAGGCTCAAAAGGCAGCCGGCCTCCACCTCCGCTTGCTCGCTCCCTCCGGAGCGAAAGAGGCTCAAGTCTGGTCTTCAACGGAAGCCGCAGGGGAGCAGGATCTGGAGCAGAAGTAGTATTGTTGGGGAGGGGCACAGGGAACTGCACGCCTGTCTCATTTGAGGCTGGATTCCCCCCCCCCCCGATGGAATTCAGCCTTTGCCCAAAGCGGGCATGGAAATCTGGCGGGTGGCCCAAGACCCCTCTGCAGCTCCGGTCAGGCCCAGCTTCCACCTGAGCTGGGAGGTGGGCTTCATGCCATGCCTGGCCTTGGGAGAGATCACAACTGGGCACGAGTCGGAGGGGCTCCATCTCCAGGGCCTGCAGATGGCTTAGCCTGGTCCCGATCCACATCCCATGAACACATGAACCCATGAAGCTGCCTTAGACTCAATCAGACCATCAGTCCATCAAGGACCAATATTGTCTGCTCAGACTGGCAGCCGCTCTCCAAGGTCTGAGGCAGAGGAGGTCTTTCCCATCACCTCCTGCCTGGTCCTTTTCAACTGGAGATGCCGGGGACTGAACCTGGGACCTTCTGCGTGCCAAGCAAAGGCTCTTCCACTGAGCCACAGCCCCTCTTTACAGCTCTCCAGGGTCTCAGGTGAAGGTCTTTCCCATCACCTACTGCCTGGTCCTTTTCAACTAGAGATGCCGGGGATTGAACCTGGGACCTCCTGCATGCCAAGCAGAAGCTCTTCCACTGAGCCACAGTCCCTCTTTACAGCTCTCCAGGGTCTCAGGCTGAGGTCTTTCACATCACCTGCTGCCTGGTCCTTTTTACTGGAGACGCCGGGGACTGAACCTGGGACCTCCTGCATGCCAGGCAGAGGCTCTTCCACTGAGCCACGGCCCCTCCCTACAGCTCTCCAGGGTCTCAGGCACAGAGGTCTTTCTCATCACCTCCTGCCTGGTCCTTTTAACTGGAGATGCTGGGGACTGAACCTGGGACCTCCTGCATGCCAGGCAGAGGCTCTTCCACTGAGCCACGTCCCCTCCCTACACCTCTCCAGGGTCTCAGGCAGAGGTCTTTCACATCACCTCCTGCCTGGTCCTTTTACCTGGAGATGCGCACAGGGATTGAACCAGGGCCCTTCTGCGTGCCAAGCAGAGGCTTTGCCCCGGAGTCATGGCTAGGGTTGCCAGTCCTGAGTTGGGAAATACCTGGAGATTTGGGGGGGGGGGTGAAGCCAGGAAAGGGCGGGGTTTGGGGAGAGGAGGGACCATAGCATGGAATGATGCCACAGAGCCCACCCTCCACGGCAGCTCTTTTCTCCCGTGGAACCGATCCTTGTGCTCTGGGGATCAGCGGTAAAAGCATGGGATCTCCGGGCCCCACCTGGAGGCTGGCAACACAGCAGTGGCCCTGAGAGGCAGGAGCCGTGTGGGGCCCTTTTTCCTGGCTCGGAGGTGCAGTGGGGGGGGTGGCTTCCCCCGAGCGTTTGGCCTGGGGAGGCCCGAGAGCCTGTCTGTTGGGTGAAGGAGGGCGAGAGCAGCTGTGCAGCCTGGCGGAGCCCCCCTCTCCGAGCCCTTTTGCCAGGCCCTGGCAGGAGATGCCCGACCCGGGGCACAGGCAGGAGGTCCGTCAGCTGCAGCCAGCAGAAAGTGCCTCTGTCCCTCCTGCACGTGTGAACGGCTCTCGCAGACACCCAACGCTCCTGGCACCAGTTTCCCAGGGAGGCATGGAGCCTGGCCAGGCACCGCAAAGACTGTCCCAGCAAGCGCCCTCTCCCTCCTGGCATCATCGGGTGAATGGGCTTGAGGAGGAGGAGGAGGAGGAGGCGGAGGAAGAAGACCACGTTCCTGACCTGGCACAGGGCAGGGGGACAATGGCTCTGCAGGGAATGTCAATCCAAAGAAGTTTAATTAGCCCGCTGCCCCACCCAGCCTCCCAGCCAGCGGGGCCCAGCCCAGCTCTCTGTCAGACGGGCTTCCTGTCAGGCCAGGCTGTGGGGCAAACCACCTGGCCTTGCTGCCCCACAGATGCCCCTGTGTTTCCGTGGGACTGGGAGCAGGGCCAAGGCGGCACCAGTTCCTAGACTCTGTGCGCCTCCAGGACAGGCCGCTCATTGGCACGGAGTCCCTGAGTGCTGAGGAAACTCTTCCCTCTGCCGCACCACCCAACGCAGCCCCCCCCACTTTCTCTCAGCTTCCAGAAGGCCCACCGTTTCTCCTCCGGCCTGCCCTTGCCCTGGGGCCCGCTGTGCCGTGCCATGGCCACTTGCCACTCGCTGCTGGTCCTGGAGGGGAAGATCCAGGGAGACCCACTGGACCTGAAGATGTTCGAGGGCACCGGCTGGGTGAGTCCCCATCGTCGTCCCCGAGGGAAGGAGAAATCGGTCAGGCGGAGGAAGGAAAGGAGCTTCAAGCAGGGGCTCTCTCTCTCTCTCTCTCTCTCAGGCCTTTGGGCAGGGTGAGAGAGCGAGGGTTAAGGTTTGGGTTGGGGGGGGGCATATGCCTCCGTCCAGCAGTGCTGCGACAGGCACTGCCAAGTCTCAGAGCAGAAGAAGAGCCCTGCTGGATCAGGCCAAAGGCCCATCGAGTCCAGCGTTCTGTTTGCCCAGCAGCCGCCCAGCTGCATCCTCCTGCTCCCCAGCAAGTGATACCTCCTGCCTCCTGGACTGGAGAGTGTGGGGCTGCTGGAGACTGGGTGGCGCTGGAAGGGCCCGCTGGGACAGAGACGTCTCCTGGAGAGGATGCAGCTGTATCTTCCCCACCATGGAAGCCAGTGAGTGTGTGTGTGTGCGGGGGGGGGGGGTTACCTTCTTGGAGTGCTCTTGGAGCCAATGTGCTTGTAGGGGTTAAGAGCGGCAGGCTCTGATCTGGAGAACCGGGTTTGAATCCCCACTCCTCCACATGCAGCCAGCTGGGTTACCTTGGGTCAGTCACAAGTTCTCTCAGAGCTGTTCTCTCAAGGGCAGTCCCTGAAAGAGCTCTCTCAGCCCCACCTACCTGACAGGGTGTCTGTTGTGGGGAGAGGAAGGGAAGGTGATTGTAAGCGGCTCTGAGACTCTGAGCGAAGGGCCATGGGGTATGAATTCAATCTCCTCTTCTTCGTCATGCTCTAGGGAGGCGCCCGTGATGTGCCAGCAGATATGTGCTCAGCTGACTCACATTGGGTTGCCAGCCCCCCCTCGGGTCACCGTCAGGAGATAGGGAGATCCAGGTTGGGAAACTCCTGGAGATTTGGGGGTGGAGCCTGGGGAGGACAGGGACCTCGACGGGCTACCACGTCACAGAGAGCCCACCCTCCAAAGCCTCCCTTTTCTCCAGGGTAACTGATCTCTGTAGTCTGGAGATGAGCTGTAATTCCGGGGGATCCCCAGGCCCCACCTGGAGGGTGGCATCACTACAAAATGCATGATCCTTCTTCAGGGGTAATGTTGCCATTGCTGTTACCCACCTGTGGTCAAGTGCGTGATACAGAGAGTATATTATCACGCCCAGGGGTCATTTCGTGTAGGAGCGCACAGGAGCGGAGCTCTGGCAGAAAAGAGCCCAGGGGGCGGGTACAAGCAACAAGCCCCACCCCCTGCTCCCAGAAGCCCTCAGTCAGAGCAAGAAGCAGCCAGGTAAGTTGCATTGCCGTGGAGCAATGTTCCCTCTAAGCTGAGTTAGTGTGAGCTAGCTCACAGTTTTTTAGCTTCTGGCTCACACATTTTTCTCTTAGCTCAGAAAGGGAGAGCTCCAGAGCAAACTTATTGATGCAGTAGCCAAATTGCTCGCTCACAACTTTAATGCAAGTAGCTCAGAAAGTAGAATTTTTGCTCACAAGACTCCACAGCTTAGAGAGAGCATTGCTCTGGAGCCATCCTTCCTTAGTAAAGAAAAGAAGGAGTGAGCCGGAGGGTAAAAAACTGTGAGCTTAGAGGGAACAGTGGACTGGAGATAAGTTGTAATTCTAGGGGATCCCCAGGTCCCACCTGGAAGTTGGCATCCCTAGACTGACAGGGCTCCTTGGCGCCACAGCTCGGGGGGGGGGGGGGGGGGGGGGGCGGGGTGATCGGGAGGCACAAGTCTGACTTCAGGTCAGGGCTGAGCGGCCTGCCCTCGAGACACTGGGCTTTCCAGCTCGCCTGAGCTGCACCCAGGAAGCCCAGTTTCTTTCAGCACGTGGACGGAGTTGTCGGGTGAGAGGGTGGCGCCGTGCCAGGGTATCAGAATCCCAAGGTTGCTGTTTGCCCTTCCAATGACTCATCAGCACTGCCGACTGAAAGGGCTCCTGAGGACCGTCCAAAGCCAACTGGAGGCCTCCTGTAATACTCGGGGGTGTCACCGCTGCCCGGTTTGTTGAACTGGTTTCTGCACTCTGCCATGTCCCTCCTGGAGTTTCAGCCTGTTGTTCCCAGCCTCTGCCCAGGGCCCCTGTGGCCAGGCGGGTGATACAGAGAGTATGTTGCCACGCCCCCACCGACACGTGAGCATGTGTTCAAACTGACATGGGGAATTAGCTTGTGCCTTTTAGCAGGGAGTGGGAAACTGTGGTCTTTTCGCTAAAGAGGCGACGGTGAGCAGCATGTTTCAGTGGGGAAAGGACAGAAGAGTCCTGATTTAAAGGTCTGAAGAGGAGGAGGATGGAGTTTATTGAGGGATTTGGTACAAGAGCGTGTGTGTGTGTGTGTGTGTGTGGCTAGTATCATAAGCCAACGCTAAATCAAATCACAGACCAACTGTACACTCCTTATCCAAACGAATGATATAGCAACAACAACCAAATGTCCATCAGAGCTACGCTAATTTGGAACAGAAGTGACTTGTAAGCTAAATATGTAAATGTGGGGGAAAGAGGACAGAGGAGAAGAGGACTCTTTTGGGAGGGAGGTGTCCCATCTTCCCAGATGTGGGGCCTCAAGAGCAGAGAGAAGCAAAGGGCCTGCTCTCTGCATAGAATCATAGAATGTGAGAGTTGACCATCTTCCAGGTATTTTGTAGGGAAGAGTGCAGGGGGGGTTGGACTAGATGACCTGCAAGATCCCTTCCAACTCTAACATTCTATGATTCCTTGAACCACGAAGCAAAATTCGTCACAAATTTTGCCCTGTTCGTGGTTCACAAACTGAAGATTGTGACAAGTCTACCATCACTGTGGCATTTGGAGAGGCTTTTCTTTCTTTCCAGTAGCCCACCACCATCTGGTTCCCTTCCCAGTTCTGAGGCCTTGCTTCTTTTTAGATGTCCCCAGCACCCGGTCACCATGGTGGCAGTTTACAGCCTTTTGCGCCCTTGGAGGAATAGCCACTTGCCAACTGCCTGCCTTCCCCCGGCACCCCTTTTAAAATAGTGTGTCTGAGATGGTGGAGGTCTGTGTGGTACAGAGAACCACCACCAGCGTCAAAAGTTACAAAGTATTTATTAAAAATAGAGTTCTCCAAGATTGGGGACAGCGGGTGGTGCAAGGGGAGAGGGTTTCACCACGATACCCTTTGGCATTTGGTGTTCCCTCAAGGGGCAATCCTCTCCCCAATGTTATTTTAACATCTTTATGGGCCCCCTCGCTCAGCTGGTGCAGAGTTCCGGGCTAGGGTGTCACCAGATGTCCGGCTAGAAGCTGAAAAGCATCCAGGACTCCTTCACTGATCCCTGTGCCTTTTTCTTTTTGGCTTCAGGAAATGGAAGAGGCCAGTCCAGTGCACAGTAAAACTAGCACAGCTGATGAGCACACAGTAATTAAACCAGGACGAGACGCCTCCCAGGTATGCACTGAATCTTTCTCTGGAAAACCATTGCTGGGGTCTGATAAGCAAGCAACTTCAGCGAGCCTTCGGGAAAGGGCAGATTATGATTTTCCGGAGTGGGTTAAGGGAGTACAAAACACTGTTAAGGACGCAACAACTGGAAACCTTTGAGGATGTGCAGATGGGGGGATGCAGCAAGACGGATTGGTGCATCTTATCCAGGATGGGGTGGGGGGGAATCTCTGGATGTAAACTGGCTTTCTAGATGTCCCCATGGAACTCTGGGAACTGTAGTTGTCTGAGAGTGCCCAGGTGCCTTGAAGAACTGTGACTGCCCAGGACATCTTGGTGGGATTTCTTAGGAGGTAAAGCAGGTGCCGGTGTTGCCTCGGAGCCTGTGAATCTGTTATTTATTTATTTAAAATGTCTATTAGCCACCTTTCTCCTTTATGGAGCTCAAGGCGGATTTACCAACATAGATAAAACACATAGAATAACATGCACTAAAAACAAAATTTAAAGTCACAATTTAGGGCTACTTCAATCAAATGCAGTCCTAAATAAAACCATCTTTGGCTGCTTTGTAAAGATCGAAAGCGGCCAGGTGCACCTCCCTGGGGAGGTTGTTCTGTAATTGTGGGGCTACCACTGACAAGGCCATCCCTTGTGTACCCACCAAACGAGCCTCTTTGATTGGTGGGATAGTCAGTCCTTCTGTTCTTAACTCTGGGGGACGAACATACGGAAGAAGGCAGACCTCCGTTAGCAGAGGAGACGGGTGTGTCCAACTCAATATGTCTCCGTCCCACTTGCCTGCAGATCCTGGACGTAGATCTCCCTGTCCCTCTCCCTCCCCCTCTTCGCAGGCCTCCGTGGAAGGGATCGTGGTCTTGCACCAGTTTCCTTTCTCCTCCTCTCTCCAGAGGATGTCAGTCATTGTGCAGGAGCTGGGGAAGAACTCTTACGACCTCTACATGAAAGGAGCCCCGGAGATGGTGGCCAGTTTTTGCACAGCAGAGTCCGGTAAGGGCAGAGGGAGGGAGAGACCCAGAGGTGGGGCAGGCTCTGAGGGTCCTGGCCTGGTGCAGGTGAGGGCAGCTTTACACACTAGGTGTGCTGCGGTGAACACCGGAGAGGAAGAAGAAGAAGAAGAGATTGGATGTATACCCCGCCCTTCACTCAGAGTCTCAGAGCAGCTTACAGTCTCCTTTCCCTTCCCCTCCCCACAACAGACACCCTGCGAGGTAGGTGGGGTGGAGAGAGCTCTTTCAAGGACTGCTTTTGAGAGAACAGATCCAATAGAACTTGTGACTGACCCAAGGTCACACTAGCAGCTGCAAGTGAAGGCGTGGGGAATCAAACCCAGTTCTCCCAGATTAGAGTCCGTGCTCCTAACCACTACACCAAACTGGAGGGTATCGCATACGGGGATGGCGCATGTTAGTGTACACGTATCTGGAGCCCTGTCCCAGCCTCATTTCTGGTATACATGAGAGCACTGAGAGATGTGTGAACATTTGCTGCGAGGCACAGGAGGGGACTGCGCTGTCACTGCCATGCACACGTGCAGCTGCCCTTTCGCTCCCTGGCTGCCTTTACGTCCCAAATCTTCAACTTTCTGTGATGCAACGGTCGTGTTTGTTTTGGATATCTGGAGCGGTTTCGTGATCTTCTGCCTTGTTTTCCATGAGAGGCGGGGATGTCAAACGAGGGAGCCAAACACGGAAGAGGTGAACGGCGCATCCAGCTGGGTGCCAAAGAATGAGCCGCAGTTATGAAACCCGGGCGGATCCCAGGTTGATTAGTCACAGGAGCTCACGGCTGTAAGATGTGTGAGATGACTGAAGGGCAAGGAGGACTTCCTGCTGGCAGCTGCCCAGTCACACGAGAGCAGCCAAGGTTCCCTCTAAGCTGCGGAGTCCTGTGAGCAAAAATCCTACTTTGTGAGCGACCAGCATTAAAGTGGTGAGCCGGCGATTTGGCTGCTGCAGAAATTAGTTTGCTCTGGAGCCATCCTTCCTGAGCTAAGTCAAAAAGCTGTGAGCCGGAGGCTGAAAAACTGTGAGCCAGCTCACCCTAACTCAGCTTAGAGGGAACACTGGTGTTGGCTCCCCAAAAGGGCACCTGGCGGCAAGCCCAGCGAGGCGCCCGTCCCAGTTGCTGCACCCACTGTGCTGAGTGTCTCTTGTTTCGTCTGGGCAAACAGTGGTCCCAGCAGAGCTGCCTCTGTCCCCCTGGATGGATCACTTATTTCTTTATTTATCTGGGGGATGTTTTAACACCGCCTCTCCAGAGTCATGCTCAAGGCAGCTTACCAAGAAAGGACAGTACCCTCCAATCACAACGTCATTGGAATCTACCCATAGATGTTCTGGGTGCTCACTGTGCCAGGGACTAGCCCCGAAAGTGGCCTGGACGCTGGGAAAGTGGAGTGGAACGGCTCAGCACTCTGCGCCCGGCAGCACTCCCATCCATCCGGATTTGGCCAGAGCACAGAGCCCCTGGTCGGAATGGCTTGGCAAAGGCCCACCTGCTGCCCACTCTGAGGGAGGGACACAATTTTGAAAGCCGGTTTCATCCCGAGTGACAACACTCTCAATCACGGTAGGGCTGGGCTCCGCTGGCTAAAGCCAGGCCACGCAACCCCCCCCCCTCCCCGCAAACACGGCCCAGTCATGTGGATGAGGGTGGCCTCCGTCTTGGCGCATTGAAAGCTCGTGTCTAATGCGGCACCGCCAGAGTGGGGTCGTGGTTAAGGGAGGCGGCCTCTGCTCTGGAGAACTGGGAGGTTTGATTCTCCCCCTCATCCACGTGAAGCCTGCTGGGGGACCTTGGGCCAGTCCCAGTTCTCTCCGCTCTCTCTCCACCCCGCCTGCCTCACAAGGTGCCTGTTGTAGGGAGAGGAAGGGAAGGAGATTTTAAGCTGCTTTGAGACTCTTTCAGGTACAGAAAGGGGGTATAAAACCCAACTCTGCTTCTTCTGCTTCTTCTTCTACCCAGGCCAGGTTCCATAAAGTGACACATCTTCTGATTCACTCATTTGCTAGCAAGATGTCCAGATGAGCCGACTGTTGTGATGATGATCAGGCAGCCACTTCCCTTTCCTGGTTTGTCAAAGGGGTGCAGAGAATGAGAGAGAGAGAGAGAGAGAGAGAGAGAGAGAGAGAGAGAGAGAGAGAGAGGTGGGGGGCTGTCCTCAGGTATCATCTGACAGGACAGTGGGTGTTCCCTGGCTTCCTTAGCCATCCCTGGTAAGCAGTGTCCCCTCTAAGCTGTGTGCTTTTGTGACAGGTTAGCAGCCTGGTCCTCCGTCCAGCCTCCCCACTGTTGTGGGGGTTCTCTCTCTCACGGGGATGGCTTCCTCTCCCCTCCACAGTTCCCAGGGACTTCCTCCAGGAGCTCCAAGGCTACACCTCGCAAGGCTTCCGAGTCATCGCTCTGGCACACAAGGCGCTTGCCGTGGGCGAGGACGGGGATCTGAATGATTTGGAAAGGTGAGGCCAGCCGAGAGGCTCCAGTGGCCAAGGACGAGTCGCCCGTCGGGGGCACGCCACGCCACGCCACGCCAGGCAAGAGCTTCGCTCATGGAGAGAAAGTTACTTAGATGCAGCTGAGTAGTTTGGGCCATCTTATCGGACTTAAGAGTGTGGACAAACGGGTGCCCAAACCGGAGTCCTCTGTCCTTTCCCTGAGGAGGACACGATGCGTGTGTCCAGTCGCACTTCTGTTTGGTGCCTTGCTCTGACTGGAGGGCCAGCTGGGTGGGGAGGGTTAGGGTCTGGGTGGGGGCCTTTGGTGCTGGCCAAGGGGCAGCTCATTCTTCCGCACGGTTCTGCTCCCCTCCCCCAATACTTTAAGCCCCAGGAGGGGCCTTTTTAGTCAGGGAAATGGCACCGGAAGGGATTTCACGTGCAACGGCCCTGATCCGTCGGGCCTCCACCGCCGCTCCCATGGCTGCTTTTTCAGTCCGTCAGTCCGTCAGACTGGAGAGGTTCTGCTGTCAGCCTCTGCTTCTTTTTCTGAGGGGCCAGCCGTCTTGGCACTGCTGTGAGTAGCCACAGGGGAGCGAAGCCAGAGCTGGGGCGGTGGGATCTTGGCCTCGGTGCCCCGCGAGCTCACAGCGCCGCATGTATCTGTCCCCTGTGGAAGTGACCCCTCATGTCTTTCCTTTTGGCCCGCCCTAGGGAGGAGGTGGAATTCGGCCTGACCTTTCTGGGCCTGCTGGTCATGGAGAACCGGCTGAAGAGAGAGACCGGACCGGTCCTGGAGGAACTCACGGCCGCCCGCATCCGGACCGTGATGGTCACAGGTATACCACAGTGTGTGTGACAGTCAGAAACTCTGAAGCCATGAGAGGAAAGATGCTACCCACCCCCCAGAGAATTTGAGAAAATCTGAAATACATTCACTGCTTGCTTTCTTATCAAGCCTAAATTAATTGTGTTACATCAGCAACATGAAATGCACTAGATCTCTATAAGCAAAACTTCAAATCTAACTCGTACCTGAGAGAGAGAGAGTGCAAATGGCTGCACTCAGTGTCACTTTAGCAGATTGCCTTAATTTTCACCATCTGAGAGACAGGAAAGATTAAAAGCTGAAATTATTATTTCAATTTTGCTCAGAAACAGTCTCATATAATAACGATAGTTAGGGACTACCAGCCTATCTGGATATCATATTAAAAAAAAACACACTGAACTCTTTATTAGCATCAGGTACACTGCAGCATATTAATTGATCCCATAATTACTCACAATTAAGCAATAAACATAATTCTGAAAATATATTGTATTCAGATTCAGGTGGGTAGCCGTGTGGCTCAGAAGCGACAAAATAAAGTGTGAGTCCAGGGACACCTTTAAGACCATACCCAGAATTATACCCAGAATTAAACTTTGTCTGTCTTAAAGGTGCCCCCGGACTCAAACTTTGTTATATTATATACATCTTGCCATGATCCCAGGCCTAAGATTAAGAATGAGCAGCCTGCAGGCCTCAAGGAAGCCTCTCTTCTGCAAAAACCTGAGACCTTGAGTAAAGTTTGCAATAGGCACACAGTTCCCAAGTTCCTTCTGAGCTACAGGGTTGGACGGGGTGGTGGTGGTGGAGGGGAAACACTTATCCTTGTGCTATAGGGTTGCCCACTCCAGGTTGGGAAATTCCTGGAGATTTGGGGGGGAGTAGGTGGAGCCTGGGGTGGGTGAGTTTTTTCTTGGGTGGGGTGCCAAACAGTCTTCAAGGGCACCCCCATGTAGACTACATTGCAGTAGTCTAAGTGAGAAGTCATGGGGGCTAAAGTTCAAGACACAGTTGCTTCATCCCCCCAGCGTAGGTGTACAGAAATGCCAGCATAGGTCCTTGGATCCTCCTGGCCCGTACTCATTGCTAGGAATCAACTACATCCTGGCCCAGTTTCAGTTGACAAACGTGCCTTCAGGTTTGCTGGAGAGTTTAGAGCTCTCTTTCTGAGACGGCTGCTCTTGGCCACCCTGGGTGGAAGGAAAGACCTCTAAATTCTGAGGACCCGACCAACGGAGCAGGGCAAACATAGCTGAAGCCAGCCCTGCTGCTTTCCAGGTGACAACCTTCAGACAGCCGTCACTGTCGCTAAGAACTCCGGGATGGTTTCCGGCAGCAGCAGAGTGATCCTCGTGGAAGCAAGTGAACCAGAGGGATCCATCCCAGCCTCCATTACCTGGCAGCTGATGGAGGACAAGCATCCAGGCCCTGGGGAAGGGAAAGTAAGCCAGAGATATTCCAGGAGGTCATTGGCTGTCCTGCACAACCCCCTGGGATGCCGTGGACCTCAGGAGAACCGTGGAAGGGGGACCCCCGGGGCCGTGTTCCCCCCCCGCAGGGTTTCCTGGGAGGTCTGTCCTGCTGACTCCCCCTGGCCCCGGCTTGCGTGGGGAGGCGGCCAGGAGGCATTCTAGCCACAGACCCCGGGCTCACAGCCTTCAGTCCGAGCTTGAGCCACTTCTGCAGCTGTGGGGTTCGGGGGGTGGGGGTCACCAAGGCCTCTTGTGCAAAGCGAGAGAGTCAAAATGATGCAAGTCCCAGAGGGCAGCCACATTGGTTTGCAGGAGAACAGAACAGAGATTTAAGTAGCAACCCCCCTCCCACCTTCTGACCAGGATGGAAGGACTGAGAGATCTCGATTCTGAGTTGTACCTGATGACGGGAGCGTTGGCTCTTGACATCTCAGACGCCCAACATCTATCCGTTCACGCCCTCGTCCCAAAACAGAAAGAGCTGTACCCAGAGCCCCCTCCTGCCCCTAGCAGCAGGGACTGCACCGTGGAGTAATTCTGACTCGGTTTCCAGGACCTCTGCATTGCCATCGAGGACAAGGCGGAGCTTGGCAGGCCGGGCACCGAGTTCCATTTTGCCATGAATGGGAAGTCCTATCAGGTCCTCACCAAGTACTTCGGCAGTTTGGTACCAAAGGTAAGTTGGGGGGGGGGACATCCTGGCCCCTTTCTTTCTTCACAAGGCTTGCTTGGAAATGAGTCCCTTTGGGACGAAGCCTTTGCAGAGACAGCAGGCGGGGGCTCTCTTCTTGCAGGATAGATGTGGGGGGGGGGCTCTCTTGCCGCTTAAGGCACACCTGGGCTTTCGAGCTGCCTGCTTACCTTTCGACAGGTACTTCTGAATGGAACTGTGTTTGCCAGGATGTCTCCAAGCCAGAAGTCCAGCCTTGTGGAAGAGTTTCAGAAGCTGAAGTAGGTTCCTTGCTGTAATGCGGTGGAGGCGAGGGAAGGGGAGATGGCTTTCGCACGGGTGTGTGTGTGTGTGTATGGAGCCCTGGGCCCCTGTGCGCCACCTGCTTCTCTGGCTCATGCCCCTGCCCGTCTCTCGAGCCACTTTGACCATGGAGGCTGACCCAGGGATGACGAGGGAGGGCTTTCCCACTTCCCTCTCTGATACATTCCTGTTTCTTTGCACGTGCATGCATTTTTTTTTGGGGGGGGGGACCCCTGTTCCACACGTGTGTCGCTCCCTCTATTACAATGGTTTGTGTCCAGCGTTTTTCCTTGCAGATTTAAACTGCAGGTTTTTATGCTGGATATAAACTGGTTTGATATCGGATCAACCACTAGAGGGGGGGAAAGCAATGTGGAACAGGAAAAAAAAAATACCCTGAAGAGACCGGAACTTATAAGAGAGGAACAAATTTTGAGTCCGGTGGCCTATTCAAGACCAACAAAAGTTTATTCAAGGTATAAGCTTTTGTGTGCACGCACACTTCCTCAAAGTGCGCCTGCACACACACTTCCTCAAAGTGCGCCTGCACACGAAAGCTTGTGTGGCGAAACGGGGACCCGCCCCCCTGCCCTGAGAGACTGAATAACCGTTCTGTGGCTCACAAGCCCCTGTTTTCACCTGCTCACCCTGCCTGGTGGGGCTATTTCCCTTCCACATTCGCTGCCACCACTCACGGGATTCACACCGCCTTTCTAGAGGGACAGTGAGACCCCTATGGGATATGCCAATAAAGTTTCTGATTGATTGGGGAATCAATCTGGCTGATTCCCCAACCTGGGAAAGTGGGTACCTCGATCTTTGGGCGCCCCCTGGAGAGTTGGCAAAACCCTCCAATCTGGGCCCGTTTGGGTTCCCGGGCCTCCCTTTGCCTCTGGTGACGTGCTGAGCAGGGAGGACTAGGTGGTCAAGGCACCACCAGGTCTTATAAGTCAAAAAGAAGGTTTATTTAAACTCTATACATGGTTAGGCACAGAAATATCACACAGGCGCTTCAACACAACCGGGCACAGAAAGTAACCATGATCAAAAAGCAGTTCCTCTGTCCCCACCCACAATACACCTCTGGAGGTGGTGGCCTCAGAATGGGATTTGCTTTCCCCCCTCCTTGTTGTTGGAGAGAAACTCCAACTCTCCTCAGGACTGGTCACCAGCACTGCCACCAGGGGTCATTTCCTGCAGGAGCACACAGGAGCGGAGCTCCGGCAGTAAAGAGCCCAGGGGGCGGGCTCATGCAACAAGCCTCATCCTCTGCTCCCAGCAGCCCTCAGTCAGAGCAAGAAGCAGCCAGGTAAGTTGCAGAGCCCGCCCCCCAGCCCCCGGCCGCAACAACGCCACTA
>NW_015164676.1:636424-661347 GCF_001447785.1 Gekko japonicus
CGTGGAGGACAGATCTGCATGTTCACCCCCCCCCCCAATAGCTAGCAATCCAAAACAGTCCAGTGGAGCCTGAGCGGTGGGTGTTGCCTTCTGGCACACTTCCGATGATGTCAGGGCTTGTGGTATATGCAAATGAGTTATGCTAATGAGTTGTGCTAATGAGCTCCTGCACCTCATTTTCTACGAAATGACCCCTGACTGCCACCCTCCCGGCTCTCCACCATGGTTTATAGTGGTCTGGGTGACCTACGGAAGAGTCTGAGGTCGCAGGAGTCCCACCTGTATGCCACCCCCTGGAAGCTCCCGTCCATGGCTGAGGCAAAGGCCAACTGACCCCTCCCTGGTGGGGCAGAAGACTTTACCTGCCTGGCTCTGCCCCTGGGGTGGGTCCATACTTTCCCATGCTTTCCTCCCAAAGCTTCTGGGAAATGTAGGCAGGGAGGTATGGCAGTTCCATTGTTCCCTATGGAGCACCTCCCCCCTCCAGAAGGACTACCAGACCGGCAGCCATTTTAAGATGAACTGCTGCCTCTGCCTGGCAGCCATTTTGCTACAGCTTGTACAACAGTGGGAGGGGGCTCCTGGAGTCCTGGCCCCACTGCTGGACCTCCTGATGGCCCCTGGTGTTTCTGGCCACTGTGTGACACAGAGTGTTGGGCTGGATGGGCCATTGGCCTGATCCAACACTGGCTTCTCTTATGTTCTTATGTACTTTGAATAAACTCTTGTTGGTCTCAAAGGGGCAGCCGGACTCAAACTTTGTTCTCCTGCTTCAGACCAACATGGCCGCCCCACCTGGATTTATAAGAGAGGGAAATGTGGGAAAGCCCAGCGATTCCCTGGCCAGGAAGGCTGATCCTTCCTGAGCAGAGGTCCATCAGAGGCTATTAGCCACAAGGTATGGATAGGGACTCAGGGGCAAGGGATGCTCTGTCTCCTTGGTGCTTCTGGGGGGGGGGCAACAGTGGGAGGGCTTCTGGTGTCCTGGCCCCACTGCTGGACCTCCTGAGGGTCCCTGGTGTTTTTGGCCACTGTGTGACAGAAGAGTGTTGGACTGGATGGGCCTTTGGCCTGATCCAACATTGGCTTCTCTCTTATGTTCTTATGTTCTTATCCTGTCGCCCGCCTGTCTTTGAAGGACTGCCTCCATGACCCTGGGGCCATGTCAGGGATGAGGCCCCCACCCCTTTTATCCCCACCCAGTCCTCTCTGAAGAAGAATGGAAGCACCCGGTTTTCATCACGCACACTCCTTCAAAAATGCACCCACCTTTGCGCTTTGACTTGGCCCTCTTGCCCATGCCCGTAGCTACAGTGGGGGCATCTTGGGGCTAGGCCCCCTGACTTACTGGCAAGCCCCCCCCGACTTCCCATCCAGCTCAGGGCCCCCGAGTGGCAGCAGGTGCAGGGAAGGAGCCGGGTATTCCTGCGCAGCTGTCTGGGGTGAGGGGCCAGAGGAAATTACCTTTATTTAGATTAGCCACTGCCCCTTAGGAAATTTACATGTCCCCCCAAAAAAATTCCTGGCTACAGGCCTGCTGTTGTCCCTCTTCTGCTGGCCTTTGCAAGTGACCTTCTTCAAGGGCTCCCACACCGCATGACGGCTGATTCCGCCGACCCCAAGGCAGGTGTGAAACAACCTGACCTCCCTGAGTTTAACTGGAGCTTCTCCCTAGCAAGGATACCTCAGTCGTCTCTTCTGGGCCTTTTGCCTTCCGTGAACTTAGAAGGGTGGCGCTTGGCTCTGGGGCTGCACATGCTCAGAGGCACACTCTGTTCTTCATCGCTGGTTGTCTTGTTCCCTGGGTGAGCAACGCTGGCAGGGAGAGCTGTTTCTAGCTGGGGAATCAACCAGGAGGGCAAAGAAAGACCTACAAGCTCCCAGCAGGAACTCATTAGCATAACAGGCCACACACAACAGCAGAAACTCATTAGCATATTATGCCACTCCCCCGTGTTACCAGAAGTCTGGTCATCCAGCCACACCCACCTTTTGCTGAGACCCAGTTTGGTGTCGTGGTTAAGTGCGCGGACCCTAATCTGGGAGAACCGGGTTTGATTCCCCACTCCTCCACTTGCATCTGGCTGGATGACCTTGGGCAAGCCGTAGTTCTGATAAGAGCTGTCCTTGAAAAGGAGCAGTTTCTGTCAAGAGCTCTCTCAGCCCCACCCACCTCCCAGGGTGTCTGTTGTGGGGAGGGGAAGGGAAAGGAGTTTGTAAGCCACTCTGAGACACCTTTGGGTAGTGAAGGGCCATGGGGTATAAATCCAATCTCCTCCTCCTCCCCCTCTCCTCTTATTCTGTTTACCTTGTTTGTTATCAAAACCCAGGGCTTTTTTTTTGTAGCAGGAACTCCTTTGCATGTTAGGCCACACACCCTTAATGTAGCCAATCCTAATGAGTTTCTGCTGTTGGGTGTGGCCTATTATGCTAATGAGTTCCTGCTGGGCGTGGCCAACTCGGGAGCCAGCCGGAACTCCGTTCCTGTGCGTTCATGCCCAAAAATAGCCCTGCAAGCTCCTACGCCCAGATGTTTTCCAACACTGGTCTTCTTTGAGGCCACAAGTGAGTTGCATAGATGCACGGAGTGACCTCATTTGCCTGATCCCCCCCCACTTTTGCCTTCCCGTGAAGCCCTGGCGTTTCTCCTTCCGCAAGGAAGTCCCTCCTCCCCAGTGCCCATCCCTGCCATCTCTTTCATCCCCAGAGCACCTCCCGAGCCTCAGCAAGATATCGCGCCATGGAGTCCACCCTCCCTCCCAAGCAGCCATTTTCTCCAGGGGAACTGATCTCTTCGGAGTCTGGAGATAAGCTGTAATTCCAACAGATCTCTAGGCCCCACCTGGAGTCTGGCAGTCCTAACTGTGTAGCACTCTTCAATAATCCAATAATAAATCCAATAACAAATAAACTGTCATTGGCCACCCCCCTGCAAAGTGCAGGGCCCCGGACCATTCTCTTCGCTGCCCCATAGATGGTACCTCTCTTCTGCTGCTGGGGTGTGTGCATTGTTGTTGTAGAGTTCCATATTTCCAATGGAAATGCTGTCCACGGAGATTCTGTTTGGGGGCTCTTTGCTGGTGAACCTGCTGAGCACCAGTTCCCCCTGCAACCTTCTAACACTGGCTGCCTGTCCCCTCCAGCCGCGAGGGGGTCATGTGAAGGCAGCCCCTTGCCACCTTTGGCCTCTGACCCCAGGGAAACCAGATGCTCCTCCTTGCTGTACGTGCCCAAGAGGTGGCGATGCCCTCTCTTCTCTTCTGACATCACTGGCAGTTCCTCCTTCAGGATTGTTTGTGCGTGCCAGGCTGGCAAAACAGATGTCTATCCATGTGTGTTTGTGTGTGTGTGTGTGCAAACTTCCCTGATTCCCATGTCAAAGACGATCGGCTAATTTGTCTTCTCTCTTCTCTGCCAGTTACTACGTGGGGATGTGTGGAGACGGCGCCAATGACTGCGGGGTAGGTTGCCCTCGAACTCCTCTTTGGCTTATAAATGCTGATGCCCTCCCATGAGGGACAGGCATCAGTGGAAATTCTTTTTAAAAAGACAAATTTGCTGTTGTGTTGGTGGTGGGGAACGGATTTGTGAGAATCATTTAAAAATTAGATTGTGCATGCCACATGTTGTTCATTAAGTCATCTCTTAGCACATTAGTTTACCTGGAGCAGCACAGTGAGGCCGAGACACTGGGCAGCACTTCTGTGGGCTTGCAGCTCGCCTGGCTGCCTGCTCCTGGCCGTGCCCGACGATGACTGCCGTGGCGGCGCCATCATCAGCCTTGGCCTCCTCAGCCTCTGCCCACCGGAGCGTCCGTCGCGTCCTTCAGCTCCCAGCACACTGAGGCCAAGATGCTCGCCGCCATTTCTTTGGGCGGGACTCTGGGAACGCAGCCAATGAATTGGGACCCCTTTGGAGTGACAGCTCAGGGACCCAACTGATTTGGGAGCACATGGAATGTTGCCACTCGAAAACAGAATTATATATAAGGAGAGATAATCAGTTTTGCAGCAGAACAAAGTTTGAGTCCAGTGGCACCTTTAAGACCAACCAAGTTTTATTCCTGGTATAAGTTTTCATGTGCACACGAAAGCTTATACCTGGCATAAAGTTTTGTTGGTCTCCAAGGTGCCTGACTGGACGCAAACTTTGTTCTGCTGCTTCACCACCAACACGGCGACCCCCACCTGGGTCTGTCATTTCGCAGATACGTGCAGTGAAATAGCCCAAGTGCCAGGATCAGACATGGCGAATCCACGATCAGATCTGATGTGGACTACAAAACGGGATTTTCTGGCGGAGGCCCTGATCCTGAGACCAGGAAAGCGGAATGCTTCCGCCCACCCTGTACAGGCTGAACAAGTGCATCGTGTTACTTATTCATGTATATCAAAGTTTGCCATCAGGCCAGGGGAAAAAAACGTCCTGTTCCTTTAATAGAAGTTTAATAAAATGTAGGAAAGGGCAGTCTATTAAAAGGACACAGAGAGGGAGCGGTGTAGAAGTTGGTCACCCTGTCCTGCACTTCCCCATATCCGCCCAAAGCAGCTGTGGATCAGTGTTGCAAAAACTGCCTGCATTTCACATGTCATGCCTCTCCCCCAACCTGAGAATCCCTTTGTTACTCCCATTCAACCAGTGATGTGTGAGTTTAGGGTTGCCAACCCCCAGGTGGGGCCTGGAGATCTCCCAGAATTACAACAGACCTCTAGAAGACAGAGATCAGTTCTCTTGGAGAAAAGGACTGCTTCGTAAGGGGGGGGGAATCCGTGACATTATTCCCTGCTGAGGTCCCTCCCCAAGCCCCGGCCTTCCCAGGCTCTGCCCCCAAATCTCCAGGGATTTCACAACCTGGAGTCGGCAACCCGTAGGGAGAAGGCCTGGCCTGAATTCCAGGGCTTCCAAGCCAGACATGGAGAGACCCACAGAGGGTCCCCCCCCCCCGGCTCCTTGCCTGGCCCCAGCAGAGGGCCGCTTCTGCTGCTGCTGTCTTCACGGTCTTCCCTCCTCCCCTTTGTGCGCTTCCAGGCATTGAAGATGGCGCATGCCGGGATCTCCCTCTCCGAGCAGGAGGCCTCGGTGGCGTCGCCCTTCACGTCCCAGACCCCCAACATCCAGTGCGTGCCAGAAATGATCAGGTGAGTCTGTGGTCCTGGGGGTGGCACAGCTCTCTGTGGGAGCCAGCAGGGCCAGCGTGGCCTCTGAGTTGGACCAAAGACGTTCGGAGAGGCCCAGTCCAGGGAGGGCCGGGAATGGAGCTCCCAGCATGTCTCTAAACACTGGGGCCACTTGGACTTATTTCTTTATTTCATTTGATATCCCACCTTTCTCCACAGTGGGGGACCACAGCGGCTTCCGTCGTTCTCTTCTCCCTTGTAACCTCACAACACCACTGTGAGGGAGGCTAGGCTGAGGGCGTGTGACTGGCCCCAGGTCACCCAGTGAGCTTCCGTGGCAGAGTCGGGATTGGAACCTGCGTGCCCCAGATCCTGGCCTGACACTCTGACCGCCACACCGCCCTGGCCGGGGCTGAGGGGAGGGTGCAGCAGCCCTGGGACCTTTTCCCTGTTAGAGTAACTGCAAAGTACCATTTCCTGCAGGTTTCTCTCAAGGAGGCAACCTGCAGCTCTGCAGGGCCAGGTTCAGTTTGGGAAATTGTGTGTGTGTGTAAACATAGCAGTCCCAGTCAGAATTAGGCCCCCACTGTCAAACTTCGCTCTGCTCGCTCAGTTGTCATATTTGCTCAGGGGAGGGAATTCCTACGGGGAGGGGAGGGGGTGTGTGCTGTGATGAATGAGTGTGAGACTTTTGCTTTTAGGAGCCATAACTTTTCATGCAAGATGTACCTCCTCTCTCTTTCCCAGGGAGAGGCGTCCTTGAAGCTTTCTGTGTCAGTTTAAGCAGTAGATAACCAAACCATATAGTTTCCCTTTCGGTTGAGACGGCAATGCTAGACGGGGTGACTGTGATGTGTATATATGGGAAGGGGAGATGGCTATGTTTGAATTGACTATCTTAAGCCTATGTGCGCCAAAATCCCCGGTTCTAACACAAGTGATGTTCTGGATCAGGCATACATCTCAATAAACATATCGCTGCCAAAGAGAGTTTTGTTGAGAGTAACTTGACCAGGAGTCTGACACCCACATGCCCGATTCTAGAGAGACAGCAATGTTTGTCGCTGTGTTCAGTTGACTCCCGACATGACATCCGTTTCAAGCCCTTGGCTGTGGGTGACCTTGGGCCAGTCCCACTAACCACACAGGGTTGTTGCCACTGAACTGGGGAAGGGAAGGAACAAAATCCCTCAAGCTTCTGGAGGTAGTGAGCAAAACCAGCCACAGGCAGGGAGAGAAGTGGGGGGCCAGGCTTCTGCCCCCTGCTCCCTGAGCGCCATCCTTGGCTTTCAGCATCCTTGGCCGGGCCTCTTTGCTGCCCGGGGCCACATTGCCAAGTCCCAGAAGGAACAGACCGGCTCCTGGGCAGTTATTGTGGCAGAAGCAATGGGCCCTTCTTCTCCGGGGAGTGCGGAAGGGCTGCAGATGCCCCCAGAGGGCTGGATCTTTTTCTCTGGGTGCCTGAACAGTTCTCCTGCCTCCGAGGAGCTTTGAGCAGGTGGCCGGTGCGACCCTTCAAGACCCTGTCCGTTTCTCCCCCTAGGGAAGGCCGGGCCTCCCTCGTGTCCTCCTTTGCGGTGTTTAAATATCTGACCCTTTACTGCCTGATCGTGTTCGTGGGGACATCTCTGCTTTACTGGGTAAGTGCCTGGACCTCTCCGGAGAGCTGAGCGCAGCTCCCAGCTAACACCCTAATCTTGGGCTGGAGGGAAGCAGTCGCTTTGGTCCGAGCGACTGGAAGGTGGCACGGGTGTGTGTGGGTGGCTTCCTGTGGGGTTGCTCCCTTGCCTCTGCCAAACAGGTCGGGGGTGGAGGTGGGTGGGTTGAAGTGCTGCAAAGACCCATGGAACCCACAGACAGCCACCGCCACGGGCAGAGGATGCAGACCCCACCCCGCCCAGCCCAGCCCAGCAACAGTTCTGGACTTTCCGAAGGAGAGGCGGTTTTCCTGCCAAAGAGTTGAGAGGGAGCAGGCGATCCAGCCTACAGGAAACACTTCTCGATGCAACAAGGAATTAAAATGTGGAATTCACTGCCAGAGGATGTAGTGACTGCCCCCCTCACTAAAGGGAACCTCCACATCCAGAGGCACTAAGCCTCTGAATCCTAGACCCAGGAGGCATCATCAGGGGAGACCTCAGCCCCTCTGCCCAGTTCTTGGCCCTCCAGAGGGACTGGCTGGCCCCTGCGTGAGACGGGAGGCTGGACTGGATGGACCCTCCCTGGTCTGACCCAGCAGGGCTCTTCTGGTGTCCTTCTCAGGGGAAGGCCTCGGCCTCTCTGCCCAGTTCTTGGCCCTCCAGAGGGACTGGCTGGCCCCTGCGTGAGACGGGAGGCTGGACTGGATGGACCCTCCCTGGTCTGACCCAGCAGGGCTCTTCTGGTGTTCTTCTCAGGGGAAGGCCTCGGCCTCTCTGCCCTGTTGCTGGCCCTCCAGAGGGACTGGCTGGCCCCTGTGTGAGACGGGAGGCTGGACTAGAGGGACCCTCCCTGGTCTGACCCAGCAGGGCTCTTCTGGTGTCGTTATCAGGGGAAGGCCTCGGCCTCTCTGCCCTGTTGCTGGCCCTCCAGAGGAACTGGCTGGCCCCTGTGTGAGACGGGAGGCTGGACTAGAGGGACCCTCCCTGGTCTGACCCAGCAGGGCTCTCCTGACGGTCTTATGAGGGGAAGGCCTCGGCCTCTCTGCCCTGTTGCTGGCCCTCCAGGGGGACTGGCTGGCCCCTGTGTGAGACGGGAGGCTGGACGAGATGGACCCTCCCTGGTCTGACCCAGCAGGGCTCTTCTGGTGTCGTTATCAGGGGAAGGCCTCGGCCTCTCTGCCCCGTTGTTGGCCCTCCAGAGGAACTGGCTGGCCCCTGTGTGAGACGGGAGGCTGGACGAGATGGACCCTCCCTGGTCTGACCCAGCAGGGCTCTTCTGGTGTCCTTCTCAGGGGAAGGCCTCGGCCTCTCTGCCCTGTTGCTGGCCCTCCAGAGGGACTGGCTGGCCCCTGTGTGAGACGGGAGGCTGGACTGGAGGGACCCTCCCTGGTCTGACCCAGCAGGGCTCTTCTGGTGTCCTTCTCAGGGGAAGGCCTCGGCCTCTCTGCCCTGTTGCTGGCCCTCCAGAGGAACTGGCTGGCCCCTGTGTGAGACGGGAGGCTGGACTGGATGGACCCTCCCTGGTCTGACCCAGCAGGGCTCTTCTGAGGTTCTTCTCAGGGTAGGGTTGCCAACTCGAAAATTCCTACCGGCGGGGGAGAGTCCTGTAGGTCCGGGAGCCGGTCTGGGATGCGCGCCAGAAGTGACGTCACCAGAAGTGGACCCTAGATGGACCCTCCCTGGTCTGATCCAGCAGGGTTCTTCTGGTATTCTTATCAGGGGAAGGCCTCGGCCTCTCTGCCCTGTTGCTGGCCCTCCAGAGGGACTGGCTGGCCCCTGTGTGAGACGGGAGGCTGGACTAGAGGGACCCTCCCTGGTCTGACCCAGCAGGGCTCTTCTGATGTTCTTATGAAGGCCTCGGCCTCCCTGCCCTGTTGCTGGCCCTCTGGAGGAACTGGTTGGCCACTAGATGGACACTCCCTGGTCTGATATAGCAGGGCTCTTCTGGTGTCCTTATCAGGGGAAGGCCTCGGCCTCTCTGCCCTGTTGTTGGCCCTCAAGAGGAACTGGCTGGCCATTGTGTGTGAGACGGGAGGCTGGACTAGGTGGACCTTCACTGGTCTGACCCAGTTGGGCTCTTCTTACATCTTTATGTTCGTAAGTCTCAAGACATGATTTGCCCATTCAAAGCATCCCTGCCCATTCATTTCTTAACCTCCCCCCCCCCGGATAATCTCCCAGGGCAGTTTATTTCTCACTGCGGAAACTGTCCTTCCCATCTGGAAGCCCGTCCTTCTGCACCGAAGCCTGATCCTGCAGTTGAAGACGGATCTCCCCAGGGCGCTGGTCGATAGGAGGTTGAATCCTGCAGTGTGAAAGCTTTTTGGAAATGTTGTGAGCGGAAGAGCAGATGTCCCATGGGGCAAGAGACCAGCCATCAGTGGGGCTTCTGCCGTTAACATGCTGTCTGCCATTTATTGCCACTAGAAGGGGGGGGACTCTATTTTAACCAGGAGGGGCTAGAAATCCTACTGCCTGAGGCAGACTGTGGGGCCTGGCTAGGGTTGCCAACTCCGGGTGGCAAAATTCCTGGAGATTTGGAGGTAGAGCCTGGGGAGGTGGGATTTGGGGAGGGGAGGCACCTCCAAGGCAGCCGTTTCCTACAGGGAAAGTGGTCACTGTAGCCTAGAGACTACAGGTAATAATACCAGGAGACCCCCAAGTACCCTGGGACACTAGAGGCTGCCCCAGTGTCTTTGCATATGCCTGCGGCAACAAAAGCCTTGGCTGAACAGTTTCTTCCCCCCTTGCAGCAACTCCAGGTCCTGGGGAATTACCAGTACCTCATTCAGGACGTCGGCATCACCATAGTCGTCTGCCTCACAAGTAAGCAGGCCAGTTTCCCCACTGACTCGTCCGGGCAGAGTTGTCTCTTGGGCCCGAAGACCTGTCCTGTGGCTGGAAGGCTGGGCGTGTCAGTTGGCCATAGAAAAGCAGCCCCTCAGGGTGTAGGGAGGGGATGTGAATGGGGCTGTGGCGTTGTGGAAGGGGGGAGGTCGATGCTGCCCACCCAGCTCAGTGCAAAGCAAGCCTCTCTCTGCTTGGCTGCTACTCGAGACTGCTGAGCGGGGCCTGCCCTAGAAGACTGTGGGGTGGGGAGAGGGGAGGGAGCTCTGCCCGTGTGCACCTTTGACCCCCCCGCCTGTCCTCTTCCCTTTTCTCCCCACAGTGAGCCTGACCCACGCCCACCCCAAGCTGGCCCCCTACCGCCCCTCCGGCCAGCTCCTCTCTCCACCGCTGCTGCTCTCCGTGGTCCTCAACGTGGGCTTCAGTCTCATTGTGCAGGTCTGCGGCTTCCTGCTGGTGAAGCAGCAGCCCTGGTACGCCGAGATTCGCAGTCACAGGTAGCCATTTCACCTGCATGGGGTGGGCGGGGGGACGACCGGAGGCCACGGGGGAGGCTTTCCTCCTAGGACAGTGAGCGCTAATGCCAGAGGGACAGGCAGAAAGGGAGAGGATCAGGCCAGAAGGCGAGGAAACTGTTTCCGGGGAAGGTTCTCTTCCCTTCCAGTTTGGCGTCGTGGTTAAGTGTGCGGACTCTAATCTGGGAGAACTGGGTTTGATTCCCCACTCCTCTGCTTGCAGCTGGCTGGATGACCTTGGGTCAGTCACATGATCTCTTGGAGCTGTTCTCTCAAGAGCAGTCCTCGAAAGAGCTCTCTCGGCCGGTGTCTCTTACAGGGAGGTTAAGGGAAAGGAGATCGTAAGCCGCCCTGAGACTCCTTCAGTAAGTGAAGGGCCGGGTATAAATCCAATATCATCATCTTCTTCTTCCTCCTCCTCCTCCAGAGGGTGCCCTTCAGCCAATCAGACCTGGATCCCAGGACTCAGCAACGGGACGGCAAACTCCACGGAGCCGCACCACCGGGTGCTGAGCTACGAGGATGCCACTCTCTGGCCCCTGACCACCGTCAACTGCCTCATCGTGGCCTTCGTCTTTTCCAAGGGGAAGCCCTTCCGGAAGCCCATCTACACCAACTGTGAGCACCGCTTCTTCATTCTGGCACGGGGGCCCCCCTCAGCCTCGGCGCCGGGCCCGCAAGCTGCGCACCCCGTGGTACCGGGCAATGCTCCCTCTAAGCTGTGGAGTCTTGTGAGCAGAAATTCTACTTTGTGAGCTACTGGCATTAAAACCCTGAGCGAGTTTGCTCTGGAGCCCTCCTTCCTGAGCTAAGACAAAAATGTGTGAGCCGGAGGCTAAAAAACTATGAGCTAGCTCACAATAACTCAGCTTAGAGGGAACACTGGTGGTGAGACCCTTTCCATGTGTTCACACATTCCGGGGGGGGGGGAGATCCTAGCACAGAGTGCCAACGGGGCATTCTTTCCAAGGAGTGTGAAAGGATTTACATGTGTTATTCCAGCCCTGTGAGGTAGGCCTTTCTTACTCTCTCAGTATCATAGCCAGAGGCGGAAGGACAGGGGCTTTCTTGAGTCCCACTGAGATTTGAACCAGGGACAAGAGGCAGATTACACTGGCATGACGGTCCCTATCACTGAGCCATGGCCCCTCCCTAAAGGAAGCCTTGAGTCCAGACCGACAGAGCAGAAGGTCCCAGGTTCAATCCCCGGCAGCATCTCCAGCTCAAAGGACCAGGGAATAGGTGATGGGAAAGGCCTTTCTCTGCCTGAGACCCTGGAGAGCCGCTGCCAGAAAGCTTTTGATAAAGTTCCTCATCAAAGGCTCCTAAGTAAGCTCAATAGTCACAGGATAAAAGGACAAGTCCTCTTGTGGATCAAAAACTGGCTGATTAATAGGAAACAGAGAGTGAGTATAAATGGGCAGTTCTCTCAGTGGAGGGGGGTAAGCAGTGGGGTACCGCAGGGATCAGTACTTGGTCCACTGCTTTTTAACTTGTTCATTAATGATTTGGAGTTGGGAGTAAGCAGTGAAGTGGCTAAATTTGCGGATGATACGAAGTTGTTCAGGGTGGTGAAAACCAGTGAGGATTGTGAGGCACTCCAAAGGGATCTGTCAAAGATGGGCAAGTGGGCGTCAACATGGCAAATGGGGTTCAATGTGGCCAAGTGCAAGGTGATGCACATTGGAGCCAAAAATCCTAAATATAAATACACATTGATGGGGTCTGAACTGGCAGAGACAGATCAAGAGAGAGATCTTGGAGTTGTAGTAGATAACTCACTGAAAATGTCAAGACAGTGTGTGACTGCAATAAACACCTTAAAAAGGATATTATAACTTTGGAAAAAGTGCAGAAAAGGGCAACTAGAATGATAAAAGGGTTGGAACACTTTCCCTATGAGGAAAGGTTAAAGCGCTTAGGGCTCTTTAGCTTGGAGAAACGACGGCCGAGGGGTGACATGATCGAGGTTTATAAGATTATGCATGGGAAAGAGCAGGTCGAGAAAGAGGTACTTTTCTCCCTTTCTCACAATACAAGAACTCAAGTGGGCACTCAATGAAATTGCTGAGCGGTTGGGTTAGAACGGATAAAAGGAAGTCCTTCTTCACCCAAAGAGTGATGAACACATGGAATTCACTGCCACAGGAGGTAGTGGCAGCTACAAGCACGGATGGCTTCAAGAGGGGATTAGATAGGCATATGGAGCAGAAGTCGATCAGTGGCTATTAGCCACAAGGTATAGATAGGCTGGGGCAAGGGGTGCTCTGTATTCTTGGTGCTTGGGTGGGGGGTCAACAGTGGGAGGGCTTCTGGTGTCCTGGCCCCACTGCTGGACCTCCTGATGGCACCTGTTGCTTTGGCTCCTGTGTGACACAGAGTGTTGGACTGGATGGGCCACTGGCCTGATCCAACATTGGCTCCTCTTATGTTCTTATGCCAGTCTGAGCAGACAATACTGACTGTGCCCTGGATCAGCAATGCCTTCATGTGTTCCTGACACCTTCCTGGGCTAATAAGCAAAGAACACCTTTTCTCCCCCTTCCGTCACGCTAGAACTCAAGCCCCCACCCCCCATGACTGGCAGGGGATGGGGGACAGGCCAAAGGCGAACATCCTGCTCACAGTACCGGCTTCACCCAGGGAGCTGCAGGATGTGTGGGTGGCCACTGGCTAAGATGGAGCTTCAAAGTAATCACACATGTGGTACCTCCATGGCCAGAGGCAGTCTACCGTGGGGGCAAAGAGGGCTGTGGCCTGCTGGTGGGCTTCCTGAAGGCCCCCATCTTGCTGCTGTCGGGCACTGCCCAACTCCCAGCCACTGGCCCTCGTTTTGCCCGGTCCCAGAGGAACCCTTCCCTGGGGAGTCACACGGTGCCGTTTCCCTTTTGGTCCCTCAGACGCCTTCTGCATTGCGCTGTGCCTGCAGCTCGGGGTCTCCCTCTTCCTGCTGTTTGCTGACATCGAGAGGATATACACGGGGATGGAGGTGAGTGCAGGAGGCGCCCTCAGGCAGGCTGCAAAGAGCTCCTGGCCCTCAAGCGGGTTAACACGTTCGCTGGGAGCACCACCCTGCCAGGCCCCTGGCTGAGAGCCATGGGAGAGGGGGGGCAGGTCTCGGCCTCTGCTCCCTCTGCAGGGTCTCAATGCAGCCCCCAGCCAGGCTGCACCCCTGAGCACCGTAACGCTGGCAGCCAGCCCCAAATCACACGCGGGGCTCCCTTGGGCCAGTGTGGGACTGGCGGAGGGGGCTGGCGGGAAAGGAGGGCCGATCAGACCGGGCTCTTGGGGGCTGGCGGCCTGATGTCGTGGGAAGAGCGTTGGACTAGGAGCTGGATTACAATTCCCCACTCTGCCACCAAAAGCCGCGGAGAGACTCTGTGCCGGCCACTCCCTCTCAGGCCCACCCGCCTCAGCTGGTGGATGTTGGGAGGCTAGAGGTGGTGGTGGCGGTGGTGGTGGGGAGCCACGGACATCACCCCCCAGCAACTTGGTGGAAAGACAGGATGGAAACTAAACTCCATTGCAAGACACAACAATTGAGGACAGTCTCTTCCTTCCCAGCTTCTCTGCACCCCCATGATCTGGAGGGTTTACATCCTGATCGCGCTCGTGGTCTTGTTCTCGGTCTCCTTCTTCACAGAGGTGAGCAGTCTCCCCCCCCCCCCTTTTTTCCTGCAAATGATCTGAGTGCTTTCCGTCTGAGCAGGGGGCCCTGTGGCTGGCACATCCTCTGTGTGTGTGTGTGTGTGTGTGTGTTGGGAGGAAGCAGGAAAAGAGGCCCTCTTGCACAAGCAGAGTGAGATCTCAAAGGCGCAGAGGCACGTGGGACACGATGCGGATCCCCCCCCCATGCACAGCTGCTTGGTGCTGGCCAACATCTGGCCTCTGGGCATTTGGTTCTTCCCAGTCACGTGCAGAGCCCCCTCCACCCTCCTGCACGTAAAGTGGGCGTACGAGTGAGACCGCCTTATAGGGGTTTGCAGTCGGGGCTGCCCAGAGCCACCGTGGGCCACCCCCAGGTTGCCCCCCCCAATATGACCCTGATTCAAAACTTGGAAAATAAAAGTAGGAATCTCAAAATTGGACACCAGCTTCAGGACAATCATGGGAACTCCAAGGCCAAAAAAAGGAGTGGAATTGAAACAGCCTATGGCCCAGGTAATCTCTGGGCCTCCCCGTGCAGTTTGCAATGGGAGCTAAGGTTGCATAGTGGTCAGTGTCAGACTAGGATCTCAGAGACCCAGGTTCGAATCCCCGCTCGTGCCCTGGAAGCTCGCTGGGTGGGCCAGTCCCACACGCTCTCAGCCTCACCTACCTCGCAGGGTCTGTTGTAAGGATGAAACGGAAGCGAGGAGAACTGTGTCAGCCGCTTGGAAGAAGAGATTGGATTTATCCCCCGCCCTTCACTACCCAAAGGAGTCTCAGAGCGGTTTACAGACTCCTTTCCCATCCCCTCCCCAGAACAGACAGACACCCTGTGAGGTAGGTGGGGCTGAGAGAGCTCTTGACAGAAACTGCTCTTTTTCAAGGACAGCTCTTGTCAGAACTGTGGCTTGCCCAAGGTCATCCAGCCAGGTGCAGGTGGAGGAATGGGGAATCAAACCCGGTTCTCCGAGATTAGGGTCTGCACACTTAACCACTACACCAAACTGGCTCTCACAGCAAACTGGCTTTCTCAGGGAGAAACACCCGAAGTGGGGATAGAGGAGTGGCAGATCGCGAAAGGACGAGGGCACAGGGAAGGAGGGCAGGAGGGTGGGGAAGAGTTTCCCCTCCACCGCCTAGTGAACTTTGCTCAAGGGCCCAGCCGGCCGACTCAAGGAGTGTGGCTGACTGAGCTCTGCATGCCCTGCGCCCCTTAGTGGCTGCCGTGCAGAACGGCACGAGAAGGAAAATAACTCAGATGCATCAGCCTGATATGGCACGAGGCTGGCTTTGGGGGCCCTCTGACTGTTGTCCCCTCAGCACCCCCCCCTCCGGCAGCCCTACTTTGCAGTCCACACCACTGAGCATGAATCATAGAATCATGGAATGTTAGAGTTGGAAGGGACCTTGCAGGTCACCTAGTCCAACCCCTGGCACTCTGCAGGAGCATAGCTGAAAGATGGCCCTACATACCTACAACCAATGTTCCCTCTAAGCTGTGGAGTCTTGTGAGCAAAAATTGTACTTTGTGAGCTGCTGGCATTAAAGTTGTGAGCAAGAGATTTGGCTACTACATAAATTAGTTTGCTCTGGAGCCATCCTTCCTGAGCTAAGACAAAAATGTGTGAGCCGGAGGCTAAAAAACTGTGAGCTAGCTCACACTAACTCAGCTTAGAGGGAACACTGCCTACAACATACCCGAAAGATGGTTGTCCAGCCTCCACTTGAAAACGTCCAGTGAAGGAGCCCCCACCACCTCCCGAGGCAGACTGTTCCACTGCTCAACCACTCCTATAGTCAGGAAGTTTCTCCTGATATTTAGCCGGTATCGACTCCCTTACAATTTCCACCCATTAGACCTAGTCTTGCAATCCGGAGCAAGAGAGAATAGATCCACTCCATCGTCTACATGACAGCCCTTCAGATACTTGAAGACTGCAATCGTGTCCCCTCTAAGCCTTCTCTTTCCCAGGCTAAACAGACCCAACCCTTTCAGCCTTAATTAGACTTGGATTCCAACCCTCTCACCATCCCGGTTGCCCACGCTCGAGCTTGTCAGCATCCTCCCTAAAATGGGGTGCCCAAAACTGGACACATGAGGTGGCCCTCGGGGGGCCAGAGGCAGCAAGCTGGTGGGAGGAGGGGGAGGAACGGTCTCTGGCAAAGCGAACCCCCCCCTGTTGAGGCATGAGTGTCTGGATACTGCGGCCATCTTGCCGCTCCCCCGCCCTCCCCACCGGACAGCTCTAGAACCAGGAACCTGGAATGCCCGGCAAGGAACGTGAGCCGGTTCTTTCCGGTGCCGGTTCTGCCTTGCTGCCCTGGCCCAACCACCCCGGTCACGTGCAAGACGTTGTGTTTTGCAGGTGGGCATTTGTGGCAGTTTTCTTTGCAATGAGATGGGCTCGAAGCCGGATTCCTCTTTTCGGGGGGGAACTCTTGGATCTCAGGGTCCTTCTGAGTTCCACACCATGGCTGACAGGCACCAGCCAGAATGCGCACGAGAGCCAGCCCAGGGCTGTGGTTAAGAGCGGTGGACTCTAATCTGGAGAATTCGGGGGGGGGGGGGATTCCCCACTCCCCCTCCACTTGCAGCCAGCTGGGTGACCTTGGGCCAGTCCCAGTCCTCTCAGAGCTCTCTCAGCCCCAGCTGCCTCACAAGGTGCCTGTTGTAGGGAGGGAAGGTGATTGTAAGCCGCTTTGAGGCGCCTTCCAGTAGAGAAAAGCAGGGTGTTAAAACAGCCCTTCTTCTTCTTCTTCCTCTTGAGAGGGAAAAAGACAAACAGGGTGGGGGGTTCTTGGTGAGGAAAGCATGCCAGCAGAGATGCCCCGCGTGGCTTTCTTCACCAGGCACCAGATCTGGGCCGGGACCCCTGGAGAGAGGTGTTGCGATCCCAGAACCGGCCCGGTCCTCAAACGCTCTCTCTCCCTCCCCCAGGATGCCATCCTGCAGAACCGCCGCCTCTGGTTGTGGATCAAGGTCGCTCACAACTTTAATGCCAGGAGCTCACATAGCAGAATTCTTGCTCACAAGACTCCACAGCTTAGAGGGAGCATTAACGTGCCTGTTGTGGGGGGGGGGGAAGGTGGTTGTAGGCTGTTTTGAGGCTCCTTCTCGTAGAGAAAAGCAGGGTGTAAAAGAGCCCCTCTTCTTCTTCTTCTGCATGGGAGGGAAAAGGACAAACGGGGTGGGGGGTTCTTGATGAGGAAAGCATGTCAGCAGATCTGGGCCGGGACCCCTGGAGAGAGGTGTCGCAATCCCAGAACCGGCCCGGTCCTCAAACGCTCTCTCTCCCCACCCCCAGGATGCCATCCTGCAGAACCGCCGCCTCTGGTTGTGGATCAAGGCGCTGTTCCGATTCCGCTCCAGCCCTCAGGCAGAAGCAGAGAGCACCCATTTAAGAACATAAGAACATAAGTGAAGCCACGCTGGATCAGGCCAGTGGGCCACCCACTCCACACTCTGGGTCACACAGTGGCCAAAACCCAGGGGCCATCAGGAGGTCCACCAGCAGGGCCAGAACTCCAGCAGCCCTCCCACTGTGGCCCCCCAGGTACCAAGAAGACAGAGCATCACTACCCCAGACATAAGAACATGAGAGAAGCCAATGTTGGATCAGGCCAGTGGCCCATCCAGTCCAACACTCTGTGTCACACAGTGGCCAAAAATAACAGGTGCCATCAGGAGGTCCACCAGTGGGGCCAGAACTTCAGCAGCCCTCCCACTGTGGCCCCCACGGACCATGACTACAGAGCATCATTGTCTCAGACATGGTGCTCCATCCATACCTTGCGGCTAATAGCCACTGATGGACCTCTGCTCCATGGGTTTATCTAATTCCCTCTTGAAGCCATCCATGCTTGTAGCTGCCACCACTTCCTGCAGCCATGAATTCCACGTGTTAATGACTCTTTGGGTGAAGAAGGACTTCCTCTTATCCGTTCCAAGCTTACTGTTCATTAACTTCAAGTACTTTTGAAGCTGGACAAAATGGCCATTTGAGGATTCCAAATAGGACCCACATTGTGGAAATAAAGTCAGGTCTGAATTTCTTTTATTCCTTGACGAAAACAAAGTGATTTTCTTTTTGTGCTCTTTGAGAGTCAAGTGGCGGAGAAAGGAAGCAGCGCGGTGTGATGGTTTCCAAAAGGAAAGGGAGCAATAATGTAGGGAGGGCAGCCCAAACTATTTATTTATTTATTTATTTATTCCTCAAATTTATACCCCGCCCTCCCCGCAGAGCAGGCTTAGGGCAGCTTCCATACAAGCATAAAAACACAACTTAAAATCATACAATTATTTAAAATTCAACAGATAAAACAATACAAATACAAAGTGCTGGCGGCAGTTAAAATTAACTTAGATGGCACATTTTCAAGATGGATTTCCGCTTCCCAGATGTTCTCAGATATTCTTCTGCTCGTAATTTCTTGTGGCATCAGCTCGATGTTAAAACTGCGGACCAGGGCTCTACAGCAGCGGTGCCTGGCAGAAGAGCTCCGTCTCGCAGGCCCTGCGGAACAGTGAAGGCTAAACATGCGGCTGGCACGAGGAACGTCCAGAGAAAACTGAGGGGAAATAGCTGTTATTTATTGGGGGGAGGAGGAGTGGGAGGAGGCATTTGTTCGAATGCAAAATGGGGGCAGGGGGCGGGGAGCCCCACCGGTCTTAATCCTTCTCAAAGGCCAGGTTGGTCACGGAGACGAGGTCTTCTCAAGCAGGCGCAGAGGGGGCGGAGGGATCCAAGGAGGGTTTTTTCCTGCTCGGAAGAGAGAGGAGGTGGAGTTATGGGACTCGACGTGTCCTCCTCAGTGCCGCCTGGATCCCGGAGACCTCTGCTGCCCATGCTGGCGCTTACCCCCAGTGTGCGGCAGTGCTCCCTGTTGCAGGGATCAGGCCCCTCATCTCTTTGGTATTTCTGCTCAGCTGCTTCAAGCTGCCTGGGTCCAGAGGGGAAGCCGTGTGCCGCGTGCCCTCCGTGTCTTCCAGGCCAGGGGGCTTTCGGAGGGGCCACCGATGACTTCTGCTCCACCCCTCCAGCCCCTGTTTCGGCCATCCCCCTCCCGCCCGGAGTCCCTCGCTCTTCCCCTCTGTGGCCTCCCCTCGTGCCTCCTCCCAGGAAGGGCTTACCTGGTGCATCTTGCATACAGCACGACACCGAAGATCAGGGCCAGGAAGGTGAGGGCGGACACGACTCCCGCAATGATGTAGCCGGTGATGTTCTCTGAGAAAGGAAGGACGTGGAGGAGAAGGGCCCTCGGGGGGACGGTGTGCTGGCTAGACCGCCCGCGGCCAGTGGGGTGAAAAGGGCCCCGTCTCCTCCTCCCCCCAGCGCTGGCTGAGCAGGGACAGGGACAGAGTCGCTCTGTAGCAGGCGCAGCTCTAGCCGACCCAGCGGCCACTGCTGTGGGGGCCAAGGGGGCCCTGTGTGGCTTTTCTCCCCGTGAGCCGCACAAGCACTGCCCAGGAGGTACGCTCATCTTCTTCTGCACTGAATACCAGTTTCAGAATAAGCCCAAAGGTGGGGGAGGGGGCAGGCGCGCCACGCCACAGGCTCTGGCCAGGAGGTGCCTGCACCCGCTGCACCCAAACAGAACGCCCCTGACGTGCTTCCAGGGTCACGGGTGGAGTGCTGTGGAAGCCAGAGGACGTGCCACGGGAATGTGCAACCTCCGGGCTACAAGGTGTGCCCAGGCGGGGGGAGGCAGAGCCAGCTTTGGTCTCTTCGGTAAGGGTGGAGCCGAGCTGAACCCCAGGGCCACTCGCACGGGGCTTGCAGGGTCACCCCCCGTGCCGGTTTCACATTCGGAGCGGGTGGGGAGAGAGAGGGGTCCTACCTGGCTGCCGAACCTCCTCACAGAGGGGGCCCTGGTGGGATTCTGGGCAGGAGCATGAAAGGCCCGGGGTCCTGCCGGCTTCATCACAACCCCCGCCGTTCAGACAAGCTGTGGCAGAAGGGGCCTGTGTCAGCTGGCGGGCCCCGCTCTGCCCACCCCTCCTTTGCCTGACCTGGCAACTGAAGGGGCAGTTCTTCTCTGTTGCCCCTTCAGTATTGCTGCCACCACTGTCCCTCTCTTGGGCTCTGGTTAGGCAGGGCAGCCTCCTGATCTCCCTTCGGTGTCACTGGGAACCCACCCTGGGGCTTCCTGGCAATCTTTGGGGCTCCCCTGGGGAATTGGCAACTTGCCATATTGCCCCTGTTCTCCTCCTTCTCAGGGAATCCCCGACCCACCCCTAGCGTGTCCAAGCAGCTGGGGGGATTAGGTGGTACAGAGGGATTTCACTCCTTTATCATTTAAAGGATTTATTTGACAAACACTCAACTATTTACAGGCGTATTAACAGTGAACTGAGGAATCAAAAATAAATGTGACATGCGCCAGCCTCATTTATTTTATAAGAGGTCAAACAAACAAGGTGCAGAAATATAACAGTGAGTGGGTGAAGAGAAAAGAAATCAAATGCCCTAACGTGTCTAGATCTATACTGTCCCTAGCTCACTATTTCAAGTGACACTAGACTACTCACCCTTCCCTCAGGATGAGGGTCTCTTCCCTGCAGCAGCCTTCCTTCCGGCTCTGCCCTCTGGGAAGAAGAACAGCTTTTCCTCTTGTACCAGTTCTTTTATTCCCCAGTCCTCTTCTTCCCTATTGGTCAAAATCGGTGCCAAGACTTCCCAAGGCCTTCTGAGGTTTGTAGGCCCAGCCTCCCCTACTGCTAGCCCAGCCTCCCCTACTGGGCCTAGTAGGCCTCTGTTGGCACAGCCCAGATCATGACAGGGGCACTGCCGGGCTGCAGAGGCAAGAGAGAGCTGCTGATTACTCCAGGCCGAGGAGGCCGGGCTCTCTGCCTTGGAGGTAAGCGAGCGCCCAAGCCTGGGCCTGGAGTGGCAGGACAGAGGGTGAGTGGGCAGAGGCCCCTGAGGAGCGGGCGGAGGCTCTCCTGCCACTCAGCTACGCCCCCCCCCCACATAAAGCTGCCTTTTGCTGAATTGCACCTTTGCTCTCTCCAGGCCGGCCTCGTCTCCTCTGACTGGCAGGGGCTCGCCAGGGGCTTTCACATCACCTGCTAGAGATCCCTCCAGGGACTGAAGCGGGGCCCTTGGGATGCAAATCAGTTGCCACTGGACCACTGGGGGCCACGGGAGACATGCCATTTTGTAACGTGTTCCTTCAGATGGCCTGACTTGAATGTGCTCATCTCCTCAGCCAGACGGCGGCTGAGGGAAACTAATTCACAAAGGGCCCCAGGGCCAAATTTGCACCGGGACCATGGCTTTAGGGGGGAGGAGGAGGCAAATGATACCCCCCACCATGGGAATCCCCAACAGTGGTGCAAATAACGCCCCCACCTGCAGCTGTCTCAGTTTGAGACCGGGCCACAGTCCCGATCTGAATTGGGCGAACCCAGGGGTCGTTTCGTAGAAAAAGAGCTAGGGGAACTCATTAGCATAACTCATTAGCATATGCCACACCCCCTGACATCACCGGAAGTGTGCCGTAAGGCCACACCCCCTGACATCACCGGTCCCGGCCGCTGGCACCGGCATTGCAGCTCCACTGCCGAGCCCCATGAGGGGCCCGGCGGTGGACCTGCAAGGCCGGCGGGAGTGCGAGGAAGCCCCGCGAAGGCCCTCCCTGGCCCCAGGCAGGCAGGGGTGGGGAGAGGTGGGGAGGAAGCAACTTATCCTCCCTCTTCTCCTGCCTCCTCCTGGCTGAATGAGGGCCGGAAGCGGGGCGGCCGGAAGCAGGGGGCGGGGCTTCGTACCTCACCCGGGGGAACTGCGATCCCCCCTGAAATGACTTCTGGGCGAACCCCACCCCCAAAGTACGTGACGTGCACGTCACCCGGAAGTGACGCGACCACGCCGGGCACGCTGGGGGTGGGGCCACGGTCATCCGAAGGAAAACTCTATGGTTTTCCCTTGGATGGTCGTGGCCCCGCCCCCAGCGTGATCACGTCACTTCCGGGTGACGTGGTTGCGGCGTGCGCTCCTGGAAACAGCCGGGAGTCCCCCGCTCCAGCTAAAGGTAAGACTTGGCAACCCTACCCTAGGGTGCTTGGGAAATTACTTCAGGGTCCCACCCTCCCAGCCTCATCTACCTCCCAGGATTGTTGTTGTGAGGAAAAAATAGAGAAGAGTGGAGAACAACGTAAGCCCGTCTGGGTCCTGACGGGGGAGAAACGGGGTATAAATGAAGTCAACATGAATACGTAAATGAAGTCCATAAAATGAGGTAAAGCTGGACCCAGGCCTCCTATGCAGGGCTGGAGGCAACTTGGTTGTTTCTCTCCCAGCCTTTCCTCTGGGCTGCCTCTTCCAGGAGAAGGATTCGGTCTCCCTCCGCTCAGGGCCCTGCCTGCTGCGGCCCCGGGCTTTGTGGGGCACTCGCCCCTCAGCTGATCTAGCAGCACTCGGCTCCCTCACTGGGGATCCGGAGGCATTTCATCTTGCCTCTTGGGCCGTTTGCAGGCATGGGCCTGTCCGGCCGGGGTCTGGTCTGAATGGGTGACGTCGTCGTTTACACTGCTGAGGTCTTCTGTCTGCAAACTGCCTTTGGCTCCTTTGGTAAAGGGGTGGGGGGTCGTGGGAGACAGGCACTTGAATGAATGAATAAATGTCGCCGTGCTCTTCACAAACCGCTTTCCTTTTCCTTTTAAAACCGCTAGTCCTTTTTCCTTTTGGAGAGATACGGGGGAAAGGTGCAGGGTGACTTCTACCCATTGCTAAGAAGAAAGAAATCTGACCGACCATCGGTGCTGTTCCCTTTGCTCTCCCCAGCATCTCAGCTCAGATAGGCAGAGGCGGGCAGGGCTCCCCCCCACCCCGCCTACTAGTAATCTGCCTGTGAGGCATCCCACCCTGTCTGGCTCACAGTTTCAAAGCAGGAGAGGTTGGGGGGGAGGTGTCAGAGAAGATCAGGAAGACCCCTGCCCAGGGCAGAGGCCAGCATGATGGACGTGGAATGTCCCCCCCCTGTCCCTCTGAGGGCCTTTCAGGACATGTTGCTTTTCCAGTTCCACAGAACTGTTTGGGGACAAGACGCGTTCCCTTACGGGACAGATCAGAAGCGACGGCCAGGTTCTTGCAGCAGGTCCCTTCAGGAACGTTTCGAGGTGGACCTTGTCCGAACTAGGAGGACAGCGCCCCGTCTTTTTTTAATCGACCCTCTTTGTTGTGTCTGCGGACCGTCTGCGTGCATAGTCCCTAGCCTGGCTCCACTAACAATAGGGGCCGAGGATCCTGGGCCACCTTTAGTCCACCTATAGGAACTTTGGTGGGAGATTCAAGCCCTGCAATGAGACGAGGGGTGTTTCTGGGGTGGGTGTATATAGTTGGCCTTTGCCGGCCAGTTTTTGTCTTGTGTGTGTTATGCAATAAACGTGGCCTGTTCAGCATGTCGTCGTCCGGTCCCGTGCTTAGAATCCGCTATTTAACACCCCTGACACCCAGTTTGCGTTTTGCCCTCTCTTCTTCCGGGCCTGGGGGAGCAGCAGCAGCAGCAGCGTCAAATGCAGCATCCGAATACTTCGGCATTGCAGAGCTGGGGCTTCCCCAGCCAAGGAGCTCACTTGCCAGGCTAGCTTGTCACTCGTTTTGCTCTCGAGTAGCTGGCTGTGAATGCGAATGCTGAGCAGGCGTTGGCCCAGAGAGGCACGCTTGGTGGTGAGTCACCCGGCGGCTTGTTTGTGCGCAGGTGTGAACGACTCAGCCCCCTGGCTGCCGGGCAAGATCATCCCCAACCCTGCCTCCTCTTTCCAGCAATCCTGATGGCGCAAGGCTCCAAGACGTGGGATGTCTTGTTCCTGCCCAGCGTGGGTGGAAGGAGGAGGGCGGGTGGACGAGAGTGAAAGAGCTGAGTCAGACTTTTGGTCTGCCGGACACTTTCTGTCCGGCCGGGGCCTCCAAACCCTCAGCCGGGGGTGGGGTGGGACTCCTGCCTCGCCTGCAAGAGCTGTCCCTGGATCTCTGCTGGATAAGCAGGTGTCCCCTTACCTGATGGCTACAGCCTTGTGTGAGGGTGACATTCATGTGGGGATCGGTCACTCCAGGAGCTTTTGGCATCCCGGGGAGGGCCAGTGTGGCACGGCACACAGAGTTCTATTGATTTCCTTATATCCCGCTTTCTCCCAAGGCATGGTGCTCAATCCCACCCCCCCCCAGGCTCATGGGGTGACCCCCGGGCCTTTCACTCTCCTAAACCCAGCTCGAAGAATTCCTGTCCCGTCTCAAGTACTCCGTTCTGGAGCCAGGCGACTGAACAACGTCAACGTTTCCTGAATTAACCAGGTGGTTTAGAGCGGTCCCAGTCTGCTCTCATGCCTGGTGACGGACAACATGTGGCTTTTGGTGCCATCTGGCACGGGACCCTTCTGTATCGCCTTTTGGGACAGAGTGGTGGCAGCGGCGCTGTTCTGCAGTGGTTCCAGGCTTGTCTCGAGGGCAAGTTTTAGAGGGTGGTGCTGGGGGAGGGCTGCTCTGCCCCTTGGCCTTTGGCCTGCGGGATCCCCGGAGGCTCCATCTTGTCGCCTATGTGCCTCAATTCCTTCGTGGTCAGCCAGAGACCGGTGCTGAGTTGCCATCATTATGCAGACTAATCGCAACAAACCAGATCATGGTATATGTGACTAAACCACAGTGACCAAAAACACAGGCAACTAAATCACGGTGTATAATTTTACATTCCCCCCCCCCTTTTTCATCTATATATCTAATAGTGGAGTGGCCCCGTCTGTGCGGATATCTAAATCCACACTTCGGGGCCACCTGGGGGGGGGAGGGAGAGGTTTGTGCACACGTGGGGCAGTCCCCACGTATGCACAAAAATCCTAAATGGTGACAAATTTCGGGGGGATGTTTAAATCCCCCTGAAAGTGCCAGAGCGTTCCGTGCACATGCGCACGGAACGCTCTGCGACCGAGGCTGCAGCCGCTGCCACTTGGAAGGGAAGCGGCGAGCCGGGAGGGGGGGCAGACTGGCGAGGGCTGAGCGGCTCGGCTCGGAGCCGGGGGGGAAGCCACCACCACCGCTGCCACCCCCGGGCGGGCGGCCGGGGAACAGCGAGGCCCGGGCGGCTGCAGCCTCCCGGGCCTCGGTTTGGAGTCGGGCGCGGGGGGGGGAGAGGCAGAGGGGGGGAGGACACGGGGAAAAAGC
>NW_015164676.1:661519-663223 GCF_001447785.1 Gekko japonicus
GTTTTTGGAGATGGGGGGACCGGCGGGATAGGGGGGAACTTACCTCCTGCTGCTACTTCCTCCTCTTCCTCATAGGTGTGGAGCTCCCCCTCTCCCGCGAGTATCGCGGGTCCCCCCCTTGTATTATGCTAAATGTGAAGGTTTAAAGGATTTTTAGAATGATGCATTAACAAAAAGACATCTTAAGCATGAACCATGAAGCTCAACAGTACATTCAGAATGACGTCACTTCTGTAGAAATATTCTGTCGAAATAACGCAAACGGAATGATTACTAGAACACCGTTGTTTGTCTTAGGTGTTTTTGTAATAAGTGTATTAGAGTAGGACCTTGTGCCTACAAGCAGGGACAACTTCAAGACAGATCTGGATAAACATATGGAGCAGAGGTCCCATCAGTGGCTTTTAGCTGCAAGGTATAGATAGGAGCTCTCGGTCTGGGGCAAGGGATGCTCTGTCTTCTTGGTGCTTGGGGGGTGGGCAACAGTGGGAGGGCTTCTAGTGCCCTGGCCCCACTGCTGGACCTCCTGAGGGCACCTGGTATCTTTGGCCACTGTGTGATGGAGTGTTGTACTGGATGGGCCACTGGCCTGATCCAACGTTGGCTTCTCTTATGTTCTTATAAGAGGGAATCAGATAAACATATGGAGCAGAGGTCCATCAGTGGCTGTTAGCCAGCAGGTATAGATAGGAACTCTCGGTCTGGGGCAAGGGATGCTCTGCATTCTTGGTGCTTGGGGGGGCCAACAGTGGGAGGGGGCTTCTAGTGTCCTGGCCTCACTGCTTGCTGGTGTCGCGGTCCGCGCGGAATGCTGGCTGGCACGTTAGTGCCCAAGGGAGATAGAGAACCCACAAACGCTGGAGTCTGGTACTTTGGTGCAACCACAGTGAATTTATTTACACCAAGCCACCACCTATTTACAGTTCTGAGTGTCAATATGCTCCGCTGCAACTGATACATTGAGAAGAAAAAGAATGCTGTACAAGCTGTACATTTATACACCTGCTGACCAATCAGCTCATGGCTGATGCAACCTCCTTGCAATACACTGAGTGCCAGGTTGCACTGCCTTAATCCAGTTCTGGCCAGCCTCCCTGCAGTCACATGCCCTCTGCTGACACATGCTGACTGTCACTGTACTGACACCTCAGATCAAACTCATCTAGGCCAGTCTTACTATTATAAGTGTATCACGACACTCCCCCTTAAGACTGAGCCGAGATGCACAGTTTGCCAATCACTTTACAATATAAAACCATATTTACATTTAAGCATTCTGTTACATCCAACAGTCAGTAAAGCATACATGTATACATTGTTATTCAGATGTTCTATGGAGTAGGTCCAGTAAGCCCTGTTCCATCACATCACATACAAAAACTGGTACACTTTACAATTTAGTTACACAGTAAATATAACAGTTACACATAACCCTTATTCACTGTTCCACATTGTCGCTTTGCCCCCTGTATGTCAAAATACCTCTGGGCATCCATGTTAGTGCAAAAACTGTCTTTTTGCCTCTGAACCTAGCCTCTGACTTAGGCAGTTCCAACATTTTATTCACTTGCTCACAAAAAGCCTTATTTTCAATACCTTTGTTACTTGCTCACAGAGAGCCATCAGTTTTGTTTCACAAAAAACCTTTATTACATTGCTAGCTATGCAAGCCCACGGCAATACACATTTCAGTCATTGGTATAC
>NW_015164676.1:665545-675892 GCF_001447785.1 Gekko japonicus
AAGATGATAAAGGCTAAAGCTCTTTGATCATTCCTCTCCTCCAGAGGAGTGGGCTCGTCGGGGGGGTCAGAGACACAACACCAAAGACCCTCCTTCACCAAAAAATAGTTCATTTTTAAAGCCCAGTTAGGCTCTGCAGATGGACGTCTGTGTTAACACACGACTCCCCCTCAATGCTGCTGCCCTCGGGCTCGTCCAGCACCTCCAGCACCTCCGAGTCTGCCAGCTGCTGGGTGTCTTTGTCGGCAAAAGACTCCCCCTCGCTGCTGCTGGCTTCTAGCTCCTCCAGCTCCTCGAGCACCTCCGAGTCTCCCGGCTGCTGGGTGTCCTTGTCGGCACAATACTCCCACTCACTGCCGCCGGCCTCAGACTCCTCCGGCTCGTTCAGCACCACCGAATCTTCCAGCTTGCTTCTCCACAGCTCTGCAGGGACACTGCTTTCGGCTCAGCACATGAAAGCCTCTGTTAGCTGACACTTCGCTACTCCAGTGGGACTCACTCACAACTCCACCTTACTGCCAGCCGCGGATATGGGCCCATAACCCTGTCGCGGTCCGCGCGGAATGCTGGCTGGCACATTAGTGCCCAAGGGAGATAGAGAACCCACGAATGCTGGAGTCTGGTACTTTGGTGCCACCACCTATTTACAGTTCTGAATGTCAATATGCTCCGCTGCAACTGATACATTGAGAAGAAAAAGAATGCTGTACAAGCTGTACATTTATACACCTGCTGACCAATCAGCTCATGGCTGATGCAAAACATGAAAGCCTCTGTTAGGGAGATAGAGAACCCACGAATGCTGGAGTCTGGTACTTTGGTGCCACCACCTATTTACAGTTCTGAATGTCAATATGCTCCGCTGCAACTGATACATTGAGAAGAAAAAGAATGCTGTACAAGCTGTACATTTATACACCTGCTGACCAATCAGCTCATGGCTGATGCAACCTCCTTGCAATACACTGAGTGCCAGGTTGCACTGCCTTAATCCAGTTCTGGCCAGCCTCCCTGCAGTCACATGCCCTCTGCTGACACATGCTGACTGTCACTGTACTGACACCTCAGATCAAACTCATCTAGGCCAGTCTTACTATTATAAGTGTATCACGACAGCTGGACCTCCTGATGGCCCCTGGTGTTTTGGCCACTGTGTGATACAGAGTGTTGGGCTGGACGGGAACACTGGCTTCTCTCTTATGTTCTTATGCCTAAGATAAGACCTCATTACTGGCTGTAAATATTTCTACAGAAGTGACGTCATTCTGAATGTACTGTTGAGCTTCATGGTTCATGCTTAAGATGTCTTTTTGTTAATGGATCATTCTAAAAATACTTTAAACATTCGCACTTAACATAATATTAAAAAAGAAAAAATTGTAAAATTATACATGGTGATTTAGTGTTTTACTTAACCATTGTGCAGACAACACTCCACTCCATCTTGTGCTGCCCACAGATCCCCGGGAGGCGGAGGAAACTGTGAACAGGTGCCTGGTGGCAGATTTGGAACACAGGAGGGACAACCAGCTCAAACTTAACCATGACAAAACAGGGGTGCTACGGCAGGGGGTGGGGTGGAGGGTTGCCCCTGGAAATCCCCTGTTCTGGGTGGGGCTGCACTCCCCCTACAGGAGCAGGCTCATAGCTTTGGGGTTCACCTGGTGACCCGGGCCTCCTGAACACCCTCAGAAAGTTGGGCTCCTGAGTGCCGAGAAGAGGCCACCGCTCTCTCTCACTGCCGCTTGGTGTCCCCCCGTGTTGCAGCCAAAGGCTCCCAGGTCACCGACCCATGAAATAAAATTGGAAGTAAAATGGAAATCCGGTAGATCCCCCCCCCCCCAGACAAGCCAAACCCAAGCAAGGGAAGCCACGACACCAGGCCAGTGGGCAGCCAGGGACATCTTGGCCCAGCCCTGGAAGTTGAAGAGGTCCGCGTTGGCACAGGGGAAACCGCGGCAGGGCCCCCACCACAAAGGCCCTCTCTCCAGTGGCCCCCTGACCCCTCCCACCTTCGACTAGGTTATGCCAACCCCCAGGTGGAGAATACAAAAACCGAGGGTCCCGGTCTTAAGAAGATATGGAAGAGTATACGACACTGTGTATAATAGATGCACACTTAAGGTAAATCTGTTTTGTGCTTTTTCTTTTTTCTTTTTAATTTTTCCATCCTGTTATATAAATATTGGTGCCAAGTATTACCAAACATGGGTTTCACCAAAGCAGTACATCAAAGGGCACGTTGTGCTGGAGTCAGCAGCTGCCTGCGGAGGTGTGGGGCATCCAACCCAGTTCTCCCAGATTAGCATCCACCCTCCTAACCACTACACCAAACTGGCTACACCAAGGGCACATCTGTTATGCACAGTGTCGTGTACTTTCCTTTATTACCCCCAGCTGGGCGGAGCCTGGAGTTCTCCTGGAATTGCGACTAGTCTGCAGCCTGCAGAGATCGGGCAGTGACATCTTCCATTTATTTGTTCATTAAAACATCCATATCCCGCCTTTCCTCGTCGTTCAAGGTGGCTTGTAATAATAGTTACAGACATCATCAGTTAAAACCAAAAAAATAAAACAGCAAACTCCAAATCTGTGCCTCCCTTCCCGCCTTAAGAGAGGCCTGCACTTTTGGAGAGTGGACCATGCGGCTCCGCCAGTTCCCACTGAGCCTCCCCCCCAAAAATCTCACCCTCCCTTCTGCCCGCTCGCCTTCCCAGGCCTGGCATTACCCTCCTCCCTCTACCCCGCCCCGAGAGTCAGATTGGCATCTTCATGCCAAGGCTGCGGGTGACCGATGTTGTGTCAGGAGCCAGGGCTTATGCAGGGAACATCTCGAACGAGCAGAGGATGGCCAACTCAGCCGTAGGAAATTCCCGGAGATCTGCGGGTGGGGGCTTCCTCCCTCCGCGGAGTGGTGCCATTTCCACAGGGTTCCAGGGGTCGCTGTTAGGCCTGCGTGCCCCAGGGCGTGGGTGGGTTTTGCCGAATAGCACCCTCCGAGTCAGGTGGGGAGAAAGGTGCCAGGCATGGGTGAGGGTTGGAGCGCCTTCTTCATGTCCACGGGGGGCCTGTTCCTGGTGGGCTGCTGCATGCACAGGAGCTGAGGAGAAGTCATGACTCCCGGCCAGGTGACTCTGTCACCCGTCTGAGAGAGGAGGGTGGCCAGACCCAACCGGCGCACTCCCTCCGGGGTGAGGAGGAAAGGGATCCCTGCACATTCACACGGGCCTGAAGGAGGCCACCCAGATCCAGGATCGAGAAAGAGGGGCTCGGTTCCAGGAGGTTTCCGTGTGTCCCTCCTCTGCTCTCAACGCTTGGCCAGGTGCCTCTTCCCTGCTGTCCTTCCGTGAAGGCCAATCATTTTGTCTTCGCCTTGTAATTGGCGCAGAGGTGATGGGAAGTGTAACAAAATGGCTGCCAGGCAGAGGCAGCAGTGTTTTCTTTCTTTCTTTCTTTCTTTCTTTCTTTCTTTCTTTCTTTCTTTCTTTCTTTCTTTCTCTCTCTCTCTCTCTCTTTCTTTCTCTCTCTCTCTCTCTCTTTCTTTCTTTCTTTCTTTCCACTGTGAACTTGAATATATTTTCTTGGCTTTGTGACACAATCTACATTTCAGAGCCAAGCACTACATTTGCAGCAAAGACTGGAATATCTCAGTATAAGTAGCAGTCTGGATATCGTTGGCCCCAGAATCAAGGTCTGCTCATGGGGACTGCATTCTTGGGTGGAACAAAGCAGACCTGAGTCAGATTGAGGTGACGAGAGAGGAGGTCCTACAACTGATAGACAACTGAAAAACCGATAAATCACCAGGCCCGGATGGCATAAATCCGAGAGTTCTAAAAGAACTCAAATGTCTTGTGGATCTCCTGACAAAAATATGTAATCTTTCCTTAAAATCTGCCTCCATTCCTGAGGACTGGAAGGAAGGTCATTCCCATCTTTAAAAAGGGTTCCAGAGGAGATCCTGGAAATTACAGGCCAGTCAGTCTGACGCTGATACCGGGTAAGTTGGCGGAAGCTGTTATTAAGGAGAGAATGAGTAGGCACAGTGACAAACAGTGACAAACTGAAAAGTATGCAGATGGAGAGTGATTTCAGCTAAGCATACCTTTATTTAGTGGAGAACAAAGACAACTGACCGGCTCGCAGGCCGGCTTATATTCAGTACTGTCTCAGTCCTGTGGCCCGGGTGGAAGCCGGACTGAAACGGATCCAGCGCGGAGGTGTCATCCAGAAAGGCCTGCAGCTGTGCCGCCACCACCCTCTCTATTACTTTGCCTAAATAAGGCAAATTGGACACCGGCCGGTAGTTGGTCAAGTCGGTCGGATCCAGTGCTGGTTTTTTTAGGAGAGGGCGGACTATCGCTTCCTTGAGAGCCTCCGGGAATAGACCCCTTAGGGAAAGAACCCATTGCACAGAAGCTAGGATTTTTTCCCTGTTGGAGAAGATGCTATGAATGAGCATCTCTCCTTTGGGTGGGTAAAAGGCTGACAAGAGCTCCAGGCCACTGGGCACAGGTTTTACGCAGGAGGCCTTAGCCCAAACTGTGGGCTGTGAACACAGACCCATGATGGGTGGATGGCCAGGGAGGCCACCCTACCCAAGACTGAGTCAGATGAGTGGACCTCGCATAAGCGAAATGGATGTGGTCTATAGAGCCTATTCCATATACATCAAGAAGAATAATCTGCCTGGAGAGATAGTGGTAAGATTCTCGAAGAGACATGTGAGGGACCAAATCTTGAAAGCAACATCAGGAGTACCCTTGAAAATTGGAGGCAACATCATCAGGATTTTAAAAGATATCCCATTTGAAATAAGGAAGAAGTGGAAGGAATATAAAGACTTGGTTATGTTTTTACAAACAAACAGCATTCCTTACAGATGGCTGGTTCCTGAAGTCATCCTTTTCAAACTTAAGGACAAAAAAAGAAGAGATTGACTCTGTTTCTAAAGTGTGGGAGTTTCTGAGACTGCAACTGGGAGAGTCGGGTGAGGACGGCAAAGAAGATGGAGACGGCAAACCTAGCGAGATAACTGTTTCTTCTATTTCTACTTCTGACAAGGATTCTGCTTCCGAGAAGGGGGCAGCAGCCCCCAAACACGATTACCAATTGAGGATTAGAAAGAATAAAACAAAATGAAGGCTGAAGAACTCTGAATTGTGCCTTATAAGCATTTATTAACTGTTAATACTCTTGTGTTTTTCTTTAAACAGTGAAACTACTGGTCATAAAGAAAAATAATATAGCTTAAACGACCATGTTCAATGTAACTATAGCATTTCAGACTAACACTGATATAAGGTGTTGTAATGATCTCCTATACTTGGGTTTTTAGTGGTTTGCTTTTCTTTCTCCTTTAGTTGTAATTTCCCCCTCCCTTTTTTCATTGTAGTTTATTGAAAAATGCAATAAAAATCACCTTCGGGGGGCCCCCCCCCAAAAAAGATGAGTGGACCTCGCAAGCTTTGTTCTCATAAAGAGCAGAAAGTCACTGTTATGTATTGGGACTGAATCATCCCTGATTGAATCACCCTAGAGACTGGCTGAGCTTGGAGCACAAGAACAATAGCCAACCAGGACTCTGGAAGAAACCAATCAAGTGGTTATGTTTTGTAAATAGCCTGTCACGGGGAGGGTGTGTGTGTGGGGTGGGGTGTTTTGCATGCATATAAGCAGGTCTCTGGCCCTGCTAGAGTTTTCTTAGAGTTAAGCTGAAATCACTAATAAACTATGAGCTGATTTATTTATTTATTTATTTATTTATTTATTTATTTATTTATTTATTTATTTATTTATTTGCGTCTGGAACCCAGGATATTTCAGTCACGTAGAGAAACAGCAGGCCAGTAGAGTTGCCAACCTCCGGAAGAAGAACTTGGTTTCTATGCCCTGCTTTTCTCTACCCTGAGGAGTCTCCAAGTGGCTTACAAGCACTTTCCCTTCCCCACCCCACAACAGGCACCTTGTGACTGGGCAGGTGGGGCCGAGAGAGATCTGAGAGAACCGTGGCTTGCCCAAGGTCACCCAGCAGCGTTCATGTGGAGGAGGAGGAGGCGTGGGGAATCAAACCCGGCCAGTTTGGATTTCCACATCCCGGACTTTCCCTAACGTCTGTTTTGCCAGTCGTTTCCCCTGCCTGGTAATCCAAAACGGCTGTCCTGGAAGAGCCGGCTGGGTTCCTGCCACACCTGCGGGATCAAGTCACAGTGGAAGCCGCCGTGCTCGGGGAGCAGCACTCCAGCTTCCGAAACACAAGGTGTGCCCATCGGCGGGGAGAGGCTTGGAGAGAGGCCAGTTCTGGAAGAAGAAGAAGGAGCAGATGATCAGTAGCCCTTGTTTCATCACACCTGAATGCGTTGCAAAGAAGGGGCCTGCACACCTGTGTGTGTGTGTGTGTGTGTGTCTTTGCCTTTAGCAGAGGGGCTGGAAGGACCCCCCCCCCAAGGTGTTGGATGCAGCATCCGCTGGAAGGACACGTTCTGGTGAAGAATTCCGGTGCCCCAGCAGTGACTTCAATGCAAAGAGGAGGGGGATCTGCCAAGTTGGAAACCAGGCTGGGAAGGGGATCCACTGGCTCTCCTGGGGCTTCTCCGCGCACTCTCTGGATCCCCTGGAGAATTCCTGGCCCAAGACTGTGAGCCTGAGTCTCAGTTTCCACTCAGCGTGGCTGTGAAGACTGACCAACGTTGACAAGAGCCATGCAGTGGCCGAGGGATGAAAGGCGGCCCCCAGTGTGAAGAGGATCTGCCAGGGAGGAGACAGCTGGCCACCCTGCAGGGCTGGCCCATCAGTGACAAATTTTAGGCAGTCACCTAGACCAGCCCCTGAAAGGGGGCGCCGCACTGGTCTGCCACACCACCCTCGCCCCTCCCTTGCCTTTTGAGCCCTGCTCAGCGTCGCCAGGAGACGCGTCCTGGCAGGTGCAGGGTCTTGGGCGCCCCGTCAGTTTACAGGGAATGGGAGAGCACTGGCGGCGGGGAGCGGGAGCCGCCTGCCCTGCTATTAGGCGGCGGCGGCAGATCTCCTTCCCCTCCTTCCCCGCAGGCTGGCAGTGGCGGTGGGGACGCAGAAGCAGCGCCGGAGCTGTCACCGGAGCATGCCCCTTCCCCCGGCCAGCTGCTGCCTCAATCCTTTGCAAGTGTATTCGGAATTAAGTTCTACGCTGTGCACAGGACTGCTGCCACAGGGGTTTCTTTTGCAGTATCGCACAGAGGGCTGGCACCTGGGGGGGGGGGTGCCACAAGGTAGCCTCGTGGGGGGGGCGCCACAAGGTAGTCTGGCCTAGTGTGTAAAGAAACCTGGGTCCGGCCCTGCCACCTCCCCCTTCTTCTTGCTCCTGCATTCATTCCAGGTAAGCATCAGAGGTCAGGCAAAGGGGCCCGGACCTCCCCGTTCAACCAGTGAAGTTCCTAGTGCAGTTGTCTGCTGGAGTTAGGGGCTGAGACTGTGTCTCCCCACCTTCTGTGACCCAGACCTGCACGGCCTGTGAACCTCCCCCCCCCCAAGCTGGATTCAGCTCACAAGCTGTGTACTGTAGCCCCACCAGATGCACAACAACCCCCCCCCCCCATCTGCAGTAGCAAAACAGAAAGGTTGATGGAAGGTCCCGTACATAGTTAGGGGACTGCACTGATGGGGGGGAGGGTTCTGGTCTCAGCCACGTCCAGCCATGTCCTTGGGTTCTGATGCCTTCCTGGTCTCCAGAGGGCCCACCGCCACCAGAGACGGTGGGAAGGGACTCTTCCCCCAGTGCCTGTGAACCCTGGAGAGGAGGGCACTCAAGAAAGACCCACTGCTTTTTCTTTGTTCAAAATCCCCCCCAAAACACACACACACACACACACACACATGTGGAAAACAATGCATGCGCCTTGAAGCTGCACCGGACTCAACAGGTGCCGCATCCCACATTCCAGCCGTCTCCCTCCCGGCATTTCAGGCTCCTGTGCAGATCTTGGGGAGAGGAGGGGTGTTTGCAAATCTCCCCCCACACACACCATCACCACCTGTGCTCGCCACAGCAGTCCCTGACCGGGAGGGCTCTAGGGTGAACCAGGAAGGGAATGCAAAGAGGGACTTGCATAAGTGAGCCAAAGAGGCTCAGCAGGTTCCTGCCACTCTGGCTTTCACAAGGAGGAGGCGGGTGCACGCTTCGCAGCTCTTAAAGGCAGCCGGCCCCACACGGGGAAGACTCCGCAGCTCTTAAAGGCAGCCGGCCCCACCCGGGGGAAGAAAAGTTATCTCCTGGCCCGAGTTCAAGTCACAGGCAGCAGTGGCCTGTCTGCTCATCCCTCCAAGAGTGAGCGCATCTGCCAGGCTGGATGGAGACAAAGCTCCAAGTGAATCACCGTGCCCTGCTCAATGAGGGGAAGGAGGATGAGACGGTAAGTCGGCCTCCCTCCTGCCCCCCCACGCCCCCCCCCGGGGTGAGGCTTCTGGCTGGGGGTCTCTCTAGCAGGACGTCTTCTTCTGGTCCTAGCTGGGCTGCAGAGCCCTGAGCCAGGCAGAAGGGGCTCGGAAACCAGCTGGGGGGGAAGCTGCTGGCCTTGAAGTTCTCTGGCAAATCCTCACCCGCCTCTCCCGCCGCCCATCTGGTTCAAGGAGTTCTCTGTGAGGCCTGGTGTTCAGGGCCGCCACAAGGTCAGAAGAGGGCTCCTGGCCTTCTCCAAAGGGGCCGGGCACATTCTCAGTGGGACCAGTCGAGGGAGGTGAACGGGGCCACTTCTGTCTTTGTATTGTCCCACCGAAGTCCCTGGCACTCTGCGGGGAATGAGACGGACAGCCCGAGGGCCCTGCGATCTAAACATGGAAATGGAGAGGAGGACAACGGGAAACACGGGAGGACCAGAGGAGACCCAAGAGGGGGGGGGAGGGATCGGATCCCGCCTGGGCCCTGCCTGCAGGCTGGATTCCTGCAGGGGAGGGGGCAAGGCCCGGGTGAGCGGATTAGCTGCAGGGAACAGGTTCCGGAGAGCTAAGGAGGAAGGACCGGGCCAGGGCAGTGCCAGGAGCTGGCAGGGTCAGGGAAGAGTTGCTGCTTGTGCTTTGGGTGAGCATCTGGAAACATCTGGAAAATGAGGACCAGGCATATTAGATAGGGGATACACTTCCGAGTAGCAGTGTATGTGAACAGGATCTTTGGGGTACGGGTGGACCGAAAGTTAAATATGAACAGCCAGTGTGATGTGGCGACAAAAAAGGCTAATGCAGTCTTGGGGTGTATCAATGGAGGCATAACATTTAAATAGCGAGACGTCAGGGTCCCGCTGTACCCTGCATTAGTCAGGCAGCACCTGGAGTCTTGTGTGCAGTTCTGGAGGCCTCACTTCCAAAAGGATGTGGACAGAGTGGAGTGGGTGCAGAGTTGAGCGAGGAGGATGATGAGGGGGGGGGGCTGGAGACCAAGAAGCCCTCCGAGGAAAGGCTGAGGGGGGACTGGGGAATGTTCAGTTTGGAGAAGAGGTGGCTGAGGGGGGACCGGATGGCTCTCTTGAAGTCTTTGAAGGCCTGTCCCTTGGAGGAGGGCAGGGAGCTGCTCCTGTGGGCAGCAGGGGAGAGGACTCGCATGAAGGGGTTTAAATTAAGGGTGGGAAGGTACCAGCTGGATTTTAGGAAAAACTGTTTTATAGTAAGGGTTGTTCAGCAGTGGAATGGGCTGCCTGGGGAGTTGGTGAGCTCCCCCTCCCTGGCAGTCTGTAAGCAGCGTCTGGACAAACACTTGTCAGGGATACTCTAGGCTGATCCTGCACTGGCGGCTGGACTAGATGGGCGTGTCCAGAAGAGGGCAACCGGGATGGTGAGAGGGTTGGAGTCCAAGTCTCATGAGGAAAGGCTGAAAGAGTTGAGTATGTTTAGCCTGGGAAAGAGAAGGCCCCTGGGAAGAGAAGACTAGGCTGATCCTGCACTGGCGGCTGGACTAGATGGGCGTGTCCAGAAGAGGGCAACCGGGATGGTGAGAGGGTTGGAGTCCAAGTCTCATGAGGAAAGGCTGAAAGAGTTGAGTATGTTTAGCCTGGGAAAGAGAAGGCCCCTGGGAAGAGAGTCACGGAACCTACCAGGGGAGAGGCGATCCTTGATTTGGTCCTCAGTAACACTCAAGACCTGGTGAGAGATGTAAAAGTGATTGCACCGCTTGGGAACAGTGATCATAATGTTGTTGAGTTCAACATTTGTATAAATAGGGAATTGGCCAAAAAGACTCACACAACCACTTTTAACTTTAAAAAGGGTAACTTCTCTGATATGAGGGGACATGTGGGGAGGAAACTGAAAGGAAAAGTAGAAAAGGTCAAAACCATTGGGGAAGCTTGGAAACTATTTAAAACTACGATCCTAGAAGCTCAA
>NW_015164676.1:677618-681069 GCF_001447785.1 Gekko japonicus
AATGTCCTGGCCCCACTGCTGGACCTCCTGATGGCACTGGTATTTCTGGCCACTGTGTGACACAGAGTGTTGGACTGGATGGGCCTTTGGCCTGATCCAACATTGGCGTCTCTTATGTTCTTATGTTCTTAAGAGGGCAACTCGAATGATAAAAGGGTTGGAACACTTTCCCTATGAGGAAAGGTTAAGGCGCTTAGGGCTCTTTAGCTTGGAGAAACGACGACTGAGGGGTGACATGAATGAGGTTTATAAGATTATCCATGGGATAGAGCAGGTCGAGAAAGAGGTACTTTTCTCCCTTTCTCACAATACAAGAACTCCTTGTGGGCACTCCATGAAATTGCTGAGTGGTCGGGTTAGAATGGATAAAAGGAAGTACTTCTTCACCCACAGAGTGATTAACACTTGGAATTCACTGCCACAGGAGGTGGTGGCGGCTACAAGCATAGGTTTATAAGATTATGCATGGGATAGAGCAGGTAGAGAGAGAGGTACTTTTCTCCCTTTCTAATACAAGAACTCCTTGTGGGCACTCCATGAAATTGCTGAGTGGTCGGGTTAGAATGGATAAAAGGAAGTACTTCTTCACCCACAGAGTGATTAACACTTGGAATTCACTGCCACAGGAGGTGGTGGCGGCTACAAGCATGGACAGCTTTAAAAGAGAATTAGATAAGCATATGGAGCAGAGGTCCATCAGTGGCTATTGGCCACAAGGCATAGATAGGGGCTCTGGGTGACATCATCACACCAGGCATATCTGCACAATTCGAGCTGGTGGGTAACAGTACCGTCAAACGGGGGTTTCCCCGCCCCCCGGGGGTACCTGGCAAGCCTAATGTTTTCCAGGGGAACTGATCTCTGATGTCTGGAGAGGAGCTGTAATTTTGGGGGAATTTCCCAACTTGGAGCGGGTAACCCTGCCAGTAAAGCTGCTGGTGAGTGTGGGAGGCCACTGGTTTTAAGAGAGACGCATTGGCTCAAGGAGCGTGGAGCTTCTGCCTGGCTTTCTTCCGCCCGCAGATGACTGGGGGTGCCACGGGGCATACCAGTCCGAGACGGGATGCGGTTCTGCTCTTGAGAAAACGTCTCATGGTCCTTCATGCCTCTTCAAACCCATGTCCTCCACAGGAGATCTTTGGCTACCAGACCCACGGGTTCCGGAGGGCCCTGTGCCTTGCCGGGTACCTCCTGTCCAGCGGAGCTCTCCTGCTCGTCTTTTACTGGAAGCCAGCGTGGGACGTGTGGGCCAACTGCGTGCCGTGCGACTTGCAGGAGGCAGACGTGGTGTTGCTCAGAGCCACGGTAGGTCCCTGGTCTTTCTTCTCCCAGGCAGGTCCACCTCCTTGGGTGTTATTTTTATTTATTTTATTTATTTAACCTTCGATTTATATACCGCCCTAACCCCTCCAATGGGGGTCTCTGGGCAGTTTACAACTTTGTAGTGCTAATCACTTTTATGGATCCCTAACTATGGGCACATTCTCAGGGGTTGGGTCAGCCTACCTAGCACCCCGGTGCTGGTGGTTCTTCTTTCTGGTCTCCGGCTTCGGCTTCGGCTTCCTTGGCTCCTTCAGTCAGGGCACGCTGTATTTGGTCCGCCCGGGTGCTCTAAGCACTAATACGTATTTTAAGTTATACTAGCCTGATGCCCACGCTTCGCTACGGTATTTAATTTCCGTAAATCCAGTTGTAATACTGATGATGTGAAGTTTGAAATGTGACATTTGTTGTTGGAATTCTAACAGAGAAGACTGTAGTGTTAGACATGAAGCGAGACATACGTACTTGTTTTTTCCCCTCTACCCAAGGACCTCTCTCTAGACCACCTTGGTGGTTCTGCCCTCAGGTGCTAGGGTCATCAGGCTGCTTGATGGGCTCACTCTGGAGCAGGCCGCATAGAACTGTCCATTTAAGAAGCAGCCGTCTGTGAAGTCCACTCCTGCCACCTTCCACGAAAGTGTTGGCCTCTCTACTTGTGTTCCTGGATCGTTCTAACAGCTCTGGGTGGTGGTGGTCACCCTGGCCACCAAAATGACCTGTGTTTGGTGGAAGGTGGGTTCAGAGGCCACACCTGGCCGCTTGGGCTGCTAAATATCCTTCCTGGCTTCTAGGGGTTCAAAATGGCTTTTCTGAGAAGGATGCTGGTTTTAAATTGCTTGTAAGCTACCCTGAGCCGCTTCGGCGGGGTGCAGGGTAGAAATTTAATAAATAAATAAACAAAAGAAATAAATTTTGCACACTGTTTTTTCTCTGAACTGTGGCCCCAATGAGCTTGAGGGAAGGTAGGTCTGGATTCTATCCAAGAGCAGCCTTTCCCGCTCTCTCTCTCTCTCTCTTCTTGCCTACAGGAGGGACCCAAGAGGCTCCTCATCCTCTGGGTGGCAAGGAAGCTCTGGAACATAGATGGAATGGGACTGATGTGGTCTTCCTTAGTGTGGGAATCCACATTTGATCCCAGTAGATCAACCGTCCTGATCTTGAAAAAATTAAGGCCATTTGCTTTTTGTGGATGGACTTCAAAATATTCTATTACATTTTGGCTGGAGACTACAACGGGACAGTTGAAGTTTTGGATAGACAACCTCAAAAGGGACACGGACAAAGTGGTAAATTGCCAAAGATTTTTTTTGATTTAGTACAACAAGAGAAATTGGAAGATGTATGGAGAAAGTGGAACCCTACTAAAAAAGACTTTACTTTCTACTCCAATAGACATAATTCTTTTTCAAGGATTGATATGATATGGATGTCAGGGGAATTAGCAATTAATACCCGGAAAATTGAAATATTGCCTAAAGTTATTTCAGACCACAGTCCACTGATATGGAGTATGAAACAGCCTAATAAGCAACATTTATGGAGAATAAACGAAGACCTGCTAGACAGGAAAGAAACAGTGGATTTATTAAAGGAAGAAACGAAACAGTTTTTCCAGCAAAATTTGAACAAAGAGACTCCTATCCAAGTGGTGTGACATGCATACAAGGCGGTGATGAGAGGACTTCTCATCTCGCAAAATACGAGGCTAAAGAAAGAAAAATTTAAGAAGCAAGCAGCAGTTTTAGAGAAAATTACACAAAAAGAAGTAGAACTAAAGAAAAGACCGGGCAAAAAGACGATTATAAAGGAACTACAGCTATTGAAGGAACAATTAAATGTGACATTGAACCAAGAAATGTATTGGAATCTAAAAAAACTTCAACAAAAATCCTTTGAAGGGGCCAATAAACCCGGGAAATATTTGGCTTGGCAATTAAAAACAAGAAAAGAAAGAAGACTGATATCAAAGATAGTGGAAGAAGGAAAAGAATTCGTGGACCCTAATGGAATAAAAAGAAGTTTCTTCAAGTACTACGTGAAATTATTTCAAGGCAAGAAAGCTGATCTTGAAAAGATAAAAGATTACTTAGACAATACAACACTGCCAAAGATACAAAGCGAATTCAAG
>NW_015164676.1:682319-682461 GCF_001447785.1 Gekko japonicus
AGAGACTTAATTATGAAGCAAGGAACAGAATGGGTAATGAAAGGGCAGGATGAAATTCAATACAACTATGAATGGTTAAAATATATGCAGATTTATGATGTTTTTAAAATGGATAAGAAAAACTATGGTTTTAGAGAAGATA
>NW_015164676.1:682935-701633 GCF_001447785.1 Gekko japonicus
CTAGGGACTTTTGGACAAAGGTCCACAGCGAAATGCAAAAGATTCTAAAATGTTCTTTTAAGAAAACGCCTGAAATTCTGCTCTTAGGTTTAAAAATGGAAGAACTGAATGTAACAAAAAAGACATTGTTCTGGTATTTGATAACAACGGCAAGAATGATATACGCCCAATATTGGAAGCAAGAAAAAATACCAGATCTGGAAGAATGGATACAAAAAGTTCTGTTCATGGCTGAGATGGACAAAATAACCAAAAAACTGAACAATAAAGAAGACCAAGAATTTTTTGAAGAATGGAAGGACTTTAAGATATATTTAGAAAAGAACTGGGACGTGAGACAAAATTTACTATGTTTAGAACAATATTAAGTATTTGATGTTATCCTGAATTTATCTATGTGGGACATGAGGGAAATGCATTGCGGGAAGCCTTTCGGGGGAGGGAGGGAAATGGGATCATTTAATCAATTGATAAAAAGATGTAAAATGTGATAATAATGGAAAATAAAAAGTCTTTTGACAAAAAAAAATATTCTATTACATTTAATATAGTTCTTACATTATTTCTAAGTTGTCTTTTTGGAAGAAAGCCTGCTTGGTCTGTGCTTTCCTTAAACCTGATTCAAGGAGGTCCTTAACACAGAAGGGGACTGTTTGTCAGATCTGCATCCCAAGAATGTGAACTTTCCCCTCCCTCAGGATGTATTTCAGAGGTACACAAGGAAGAAGGTGATCTGGATCGACTTGTCGAAACTTTTGGACAGAGACAAACTGAGTCATGTCTTTGGCGCTGACAAGGAATGTGTCATCTCCAAAGCCGTAATGAAGCCGCATTTGAAAGTAAGTACCACTTGTGGGGCTAGATGCAAACCATGGGGTCAAGAGAGGACTCCTTTGCCTCATTCCACAGTGGAGGAGGAAGGCTGCATCTCACAGTACCTCTTCCTGAGGTTAGGGGTGGGCACTTCCTACCCCCCAACCATTCAATTCCCCCAGGATTCCACTCTGCTAACCTTTGTAGAATCAAAGTTCTCCAGGTCCTTGGGGGGTGGGTGGGGCCATTAATGGTATCCTTAGTTAGGACCTCTTGGGTCAATGGGCCTTGGGAGACCTCTTTGTCCTCCTCGGGGCCAGCAGGGAGAGCTTTTGGAAGAGTCGTAGCTTGTGTGTATGTGGTGCCCTTTGGGCCCCTGGGCACGGTGGGAATCGTCCACAGTCTGTTCTGTGGGGGTGGGGGGTCAGTTCCTCACTGTATCTGCATGACCAAATGGAGGGGCGTGGAGGGGCAACCCCCTCCTTTGCTGAGGCACAGAGGGCCCAGGTCAGGCCTAGCAGAGCAGAAGGGGATTCCCTGAGCCCAGAGAGCCACCACCGATGCCCACAAGTCCTCATCCCGTCGGCAGAGCTGGGGAGGAATTTAGTAGCAGCCAGGGGTTCAATCTGGTGATTCCTGATGGTTGTCCTGCAACTCTTTCGTGCAGGTGAGGTACATCCGGGTACAAAAAATCCGCTATGTATGGGACGTCTCTGCAAAACAGTTCCAGAGAATTGGGTGAGTTTTAATGTCCATCTTCTAAAATCTCCACATCCAGAGGCAGTCAACCTCTGAATCCCAGAGCCAGGAGGCAACTTCAGGGGAAGGCCTCGGCCTCTATGCCCTGTTGTTGGAACTCAAGAGGAACTGGCTGGCCACTGTGGGAGACGGGAGGCTGGACTAGATGGACCATTACTGGTCTGACACAGCAGGGTTCTTCTGATGTTCTTATGAGGGCCTCGATCTCTGTGCCCTGTTGTTGGCCCTCCAGAGGAACTGGTTTGGCCACTGTGTGAGACAGGAGGCTGGACTAGATAGACCATTACTGGTCTGATCCAGCAGGGCTCTTCTGATGTTCTTATGAAGGCCTTGGCCTCTGTGCCCTGTTGTTGGCCCTCCGGAGGAACTGGTTGGCCACTGTGGGAGACAGGAGGCTGGGCTAGATGGACCATTACTGGTCTGATCCAGCAGGGCTCTTCTGATGTTCTTATGACTTGCTGGTGGGAAGCTCTGGGTAACAAAAGTTCTCTGCTTGTCGTTCCATCTGCCTTGGATTTCCTCTTTCCTAGGTCACTGGAGGACAGCAACACGTGTTATGAAATCCATCACAAGTTTGCCGATGGGCTGACCACGCAAGAGCAGGATTTCCGGTATGCCCCCAGTCTAGCCAGATGCTGCCTCAGAGCTAGGGATGCCAGATCCAGGTGGGGGAACCCTTGGAGATTTGGAGATGGAGCCTGGGGAGGACAGGGACCTCAGCATAGTGCAATGCCACAGAGAGTCCACCCTCCCAAGGGGGAGAGTCCACCTTCTCCAGGGGGACTGATATCTGTAGTCTGGCGATGAGCTGTCATTCTGGGGGATCCCCAAGTCCCACCTGGAGGTTGGCATGCCTTCTCAGCCCTCCGTTGCTTCTGTCTGGAGGGTCCACTAATGAAAGCCTTCAGAATATGAGGTCTCCGGTTCAAATCTCACCTCAGTCCCAGACTCTGTAGGTGGCGTCCAACGTCTGAGGGTCTTTCTCTCCCCACCTCCCCCAACAGCAACAACACCTCCCCCGGTAGTGGAAAGATGAACCAAGGAAGCCTTGGATGGGGGACTTCTGCAGGGCTTAGAGATGGAGGAACCTCCGGGGGCCAGAGCATCTCGATGTCCGATTCTGCCACTCAGAGAGCGGGGCACTTCCCCCTCCCAGGGAGGTCTCCTCTGAACCCAAGGGTGGCAGTCAGGGGGTGTCGGAAACACTTCTCCCCCCTTGCCTGGCATCACCAGTCACCCTCTTCTGAGCCTCACAGTCTTGCTTTCCCCCCTCTGTGGCACACGCCCCCCCCAGGAGGCGCAGTCTGCCCAATGTGGGAGCCACCCCACCCCCCACCCCCCCGCTCAAAGGAGGCCGGCTCGGCTAATCCCCTGCTTAAACCTCTCTTGTAGGAGAACCCGTGCCTGAGGAATGTCTGTCCCAGTGGTGTCCCAGGCAGGCCTTTTCAAAATACTTGTTTACAAAAAGGAGAGCACAGGTCTTCATGAAATACACACGTATCTCTTTCTTCCCCAAAGTATACAGTGTTCCCTCTCCCGGTTCCAGCTCTTTCGTGGGTCACAGCAATGCAAAGTTGGGGCCGGTTCGGTTGTCAGGAATGAGACCAGCGTGGGGGCCGGGGCTCTTTCCCCAGGGGTGCCCCCAGCAAGGCCTGTCGGATTGGACTTCTGACAGCCCAGATATTCTAATCTCCTCTCCTCCTCCTCTTTCTCTCTCTCTCTTCTGGCAGGAAGTTAGTTTGTGGGCCTAACGCCATTGAAGTGGAAATCTGCCCCATCTGGAAACTGCTTTTTAAAGAGGTAACCGACAGACATCGTCACAAAAGGGCCTTTCCGGCCCGCAGCCTCCGTTTGCCCGTGCTTCGGGGGAAAGGCTGAAAAGGTTTGCTGTCGTGCCCCACCCCCCGAGCCCCTTCCACCCCCTGGGTTTGGCTCGGCTTTCGGGGATGAAGGTTGCCGTGTTGGCCAGCTTGGGGCCAGAGAGTCCGTGGGGATGGCGGGTCCTGGCTCCCCTTGAGCTCTTGGCGGGGAGGGGCCTTTATTTGCTTACAAAATGTCATTGGTGTCTATTTATTTGCACAGGTAAGGGCAGTCGAACCAGGAGCTGATGATCAGTGGTTTGCCAGAGGAGAAAGGGAGGGAGGGGTGTGGCAGCGTATGAGGAAATGCAGCCACAAGGACAAACACACAGACTATCCGGGCCCCCAGGGGTCCTTGGATCTTGCTAGCGAGTGCTGTTGTTGTCTCTCTGGTTGTGTGAGGCTACTGTGAGCGCACTATGGGAGTACAAAGCCCAGCTAGAAATACCAGCCAGGTGATACGGTGGATTTTCAGCCAGGTCTCGGGGTAGAATTCTGGCTGGGGCTAACCACAGTTTGCCCACTTTCGGGGTCTTTCAGGTGGGCAATAAAGAAACCCTGATTTCCTACAGTGCCCGAATGCAGATGTTAGCTTCCTAAACCAGGCAATGGGGCACAGAGAGGCCGAGACCTTCCCCTGATGTTGCCCCCTGTTGGATCCCCAAGCATCGAGAATAAATCCACGTTTTAAAGAAAAGCAAAATTTATTTCAAAGCGTTGAAGACATACTCAAACACGTTCTTTGTTAGAACTGGGGATACACAGTTAGGTCAAGCATAATAAAGGAACTTCAAACAGATACAGATCCAATGAATATCTTTCCCGCTGGCGGGCTAAGGAAACGGTTGCGCGCCCAGTACATGAGAACCAGGCAGAACATCAGACAAAACACAGGTGCAGTAGTCCTGGGAAAATCAATAGGCAAGCATTACAGCATCTTCTCCCCCACACAACCTCCAGCAGTTATCTTTTGCATTCCAAAGCAGGAACAGGATGATAGAAGCCAAGCCGGGTGTAACAGGGAAAGGATATGTACACAGAGGTCACAGAAAACAGAATGGCAGCTTGCTGACATACTGCCCCCCTTAAAATACACTTACAACACACCTCCCGGCCTGCTTACAACACATCTCGGGCTGGGCGGGAGACCTCCCGGTTTGTCCGGGAACCTTCTGTGGAAACTACGGATCAGGTAAGGGGCCCGAATATCCCCTTCTTCCACCCATTCGCGGTGCTGGGGACCGAAATCAACCCATTCGATAAGGTACCAGAGTTTACCACGTTTCACTTTACAATCAAGGATATCAGCTATTTCAAAATGTTCATCCCCTTCCAATATGACAGGCGGAGGAGGAGTAGTCTCTGGTCTCCAAGGAGACGGTCCAGGATCCTTCTTCAATAGACTCATGTGAAAGACAGAATGCAAGGCACGTAAATTCTTAGGCAAAACAACATCAACTGCCACATCATTTATGACTTTACGCACTTTGAACGGACCAATGAACTTCCATCCCAATTTTCTGCTAGGCCGCAGCATCTTAATGTTCTTGGTCGAGACATACACAAGATCCCCAGGTTTCAGATCAAACCCCACCACCCTACCCTTGTCTGCCTGGGTCTTGTAAGCAGCCTTGGCTGCGTCAAGTGTTTGGCATAGCAGCGGCCATGCTTTTTGCAAGGACATACACCATGTATCAGCATCCCCCACAGGACGTTGGCCCATCCCCTCCAAGAAAGGGAGGGGGGGACTGTCGTAACCAGATACAGCTTTATAAGGAGACATGCCTGTGGAGCTATGGACCGTATTGTTATAACAATATTCAGCAAGAGGCAATAATTCACACCAATCATTCTGTTGATAATTAGTAAAACAACGCAGGTATTGTTCCAGAGTCTGATTAACCCTTTCCGTTTGTCCGTCAGTTTCGGGATGATACGCGCTGCTGAGCCCTTGTTCGACCCCTAAAATGGAAAGAAGTTCCCTCCAAAATTTAGAAACAAATTGGGTCCCCCTGTCAGAAATTAACTTAGCAGGTAATTGATGAATTTTCACCACGTGGGACATAAACGATTTCGCCAACCTCTGAGCTGTAGGCAAGGAAGGAAAAGGCACAAAATGAGCTTGCTTAGAAAACAAATCAACAACCACCCAAATAACAGTGTTCCCTTTGCTCGCAGGGAGGTCAGTAATAAAATCCATGGACACCACTTCCCATGGTCTCGACGGAGTAGGAAGTGGCTGCAGTAAACCAGGAGGCTTGCCCATCCTGGGTTTAGTTAAGGCACAGGTTTGGCAGGACCTAACAAACATCAAGAGGTCTTTGCGCATTTGTGGCCACCAGAATTGCCTGCGGATGAGTTGCAAAGATTTAACGAAACTCCAATGCCCTGCCAGTTTCGAACCGTGAGCAGACTCCATCACCTCCCTCCTCATCGAAATAGGCACATACAATTTGTCTCCAGAATAAATCAGACCTTCAGGGCTACGGACACAATCAGGTAATGTCTTAAGGGAGGCATCATCCTCAGCAGTAAAAGCAGAAAGATATTTCTGGACCCAGGCCCCCCCTCCCACAGGGAACAGGGAAGGCGAAGTCTCATCAGAGTGTGGAATCGTTCGCGCCTGCGCCCGGGTGACTACGGCCCCCCCCAGATGGGAGGGGGAAAAAACAGAGTCCATGATGATCTCACGCTGACTGTCATGTTGTGGGAGGCGCGAGAGCGCGTCAGCCAGGGAATTAGCCGCCCCCGGGAAATGACGAAGTGTGAATCGAAACTTAGCGAAGAAGTCCGCCCAACGAAGTTGCTTAGCGTTGAGAGAACGGGGGGATTTCAGCATCTCCAGATTCTTATGATCAGTCCAGACTTCAAACGGCAGTTGCGCCCCCTCCAGCCACTGCCTCCAAGTGGAGAGAGCCAGCCGGATCGCTGACGCCTCCTTTTCCCAAATCCCCCAGTTTCGTTCGGCATCAGAAAACTTTTTAGACACAAATGCCAGGGGATGTAACCGACCATCTTCCCCTTCTTGCAAAATAGCGGCCCCCATAGCCACATCCGAGGCATCAGTTTGGACAATAAACTTCTTAGATTCATCAGGGCGCGCCAGCACCGGCTCGGAGGTGAACATCAGTTTAAGTTTCTCAAAAGCCTCTGCGCAAGCAGGGGACCATTTAAGCGGGGCGCCCGGTTTCGTAGCATCAAAACCCTTCCCTTTGGTCTTTAGCAACTCAGTCAGGGGAAGGGCAATTTGCGCGAAATTCTGGATGAAATTTCTGTAAAAATTGGCAAATCCGAGGAACATTTGCAATTGTTTGCGGGTCCTGGGGGGCTCCCAGTCAAGTACAGCCTGAATTTTAGCAGGGTCCATTTCAACCTTCCCCCCAGAGATGCGGTATCCCAAAAAGTCAATGCATGTCTTGTGGAATTCACATTTTGACAGCTTAGCAAACAAGTGGTGTTCATAAAGTCGCTTAAGGACCTGGCGCACCAATTTAATATGCGACTGGAGGTCCTGAGAGTACAGCAACACATCATCAAGGTAAAGGACCACTCCTTTGAATAGAAACTCATGTAGGACCTCATTGATTAGGTTCATGAAGACCCCCGGAGCCCCTTGAAGGCCGAAGGGCATAACGAGGTACTCAAACTGCCCCAAAGGGGTATTAAATGCAGTCTTACTTTCATCCCCCTCCCGGATGCGCACACGGAAATATGCATCCCGGAGGTCAAGTTTCGAGAAGATCTTGCCCTTGGTGGCCTCAGCTACCAAGTCCTTAATTAATGGGAGGGGGTAAGCATTGGACAAAGAAACAGCGTTCAAACCCCTATAGTCAGTGCACAACCTAAGCCCCCCGTCCTTCTTCTTTCGGAAAAGTACAGGCGCGGCGAAAGGGGAGGAAGCCGGGCGAATGAAACCTCGGGCTAGGTTTTTATCAATAAAGTTCCGCAGTTCGACTTTTTCAGCCGGCCCCATCGCATAAATTTTACCTTTGGGTAATTTACAGTCAGGCAAAAGTTCAATAGCACAGTCAGTCGAGCGATGAGGGGGCAATTCGTTAGCTTCCTCTTCGCCAAACACCTTTGCCAAGTCTCTATACTCTCGAGGCAAAGAAGCTAACTCTTCCGGTTGCAAAGTGCCGCAGGGGAACTGTGTGGTCGGCTGGTCCCCCCACGAATCCACCCAGCAGTGATCCACACACTTAGCCGACACAAATTTGACAACCCCTTCTTCCCACAAGATGTAAGGGTCATGGGTAAACAACCAGGGACTCCCCAGTACTAAGTCGAACTGCGATTTAGGGGTGACAATGAAGGACCTGGATTCCCAATGATCTCCCGCCCCCAACCGCAAAGCCATAGTCTCGTGCGTACAAGGTTCCATGGGTGCCCCATCCATCTGAGTAAAAATGATGGGGGACTTCAAGGGGACTATCCCCGCTTCCAGTGCAACTAACACTCTAGGGCTGATGAGATCCCTCCCACACCCAGAATCAATCAACGCTCTTACCCTAACGTGGGTTCCTAGGAGCGGATTCATTAAGGAGACAGTCACGAAAAATAGGGAAGGGGTTTCTCTCACCACCTTGGGCGCAGCATTAGAATGGCCTTGTCGTTTTGCGCCTCTCACAACAGGCCGTTGTCGTTTTCCGCCGTTTCAGCCACCAGCTCTTCTTCGGACTCGGCGGCAGCCGGTTCATTTTCCCCCGAACCTTGGGCTGCCTGCAGAGCTTTGGAGAAACGCGGTTTAGCCATCCCCTTCTTCCCCGACAGCGGTGTCTTCGGGCTTGGGGTAGGCGGCTTGTCTTTGACTTGACGGCTGCCACAATCCACAGCGAAATGCCCCTTCTCCCCGCACTTGAGACAGAGCCCCATCTTCATCCGTAGTTCCCTTGCCGATTCCGACAGGCGTTGAGTCTTGGGTTTAGAGGCACCGACAGCGGCGGGTCTGTTGGTCGTAGCAGCCAGGTCGAGTTTGATGGTGGTGAGCCGGTCTTCTGCATTTTCAGCTTCTTGGGTCCAGGCCATCAGGGAGACAGGGTTGACAGTTTTCAGAACCGTTTCTCGGATTTCTGCGTTGAGACCCAAGCGATACATCTCAGCCAATATATGATCAGGGTAGTCTCGGAGCTTAGCTGCTTGCTTGTGGAATTCCAGAGTGTACTCGCGAACCGACTTCTTGTTCTGGCGGTAGGTCCGGAGGAACGCTTTAGCTCTTTGACTCGCGTTGACATCTTCGAATCTCGCCCTCAGCGCCCACATGAATGCTCGCAAATTCAAAAGTTCCGGACCGCGGTCGTTGTGCAGTCCAACATACCATGTGGCGGCGTCTCCTTTCAGTCTTGCCGAGATGACATCAATGAGACCAGCTTCATTTCGGAACAGGTGTCGACTCTCTTCTACGAATTTATGCACCCTCACCGTGAAGAAAGCGAGTTCATCCGGGTTGCCGTCGAAGGTAGCCTCCAGCAGATCCTTGGGTCTGGGTCGTGGAGGCCTCACCAACGGGCCCAGCTGCCCCGGAGCTCCCCTGGGAGGGAAACCCGGTACAACCGGTGGCCCTGCTGGTATTGGCCTCAGCGGCGGCGGCAGACCCGGCACCGGCGGACCCCCTGGCATCGGCGGCTGCGCAGGCACTGGCGGAGGCGGTCTCACCGGCTGCTGGACAGGTACCTGCTGCGCGGGAACTCCCGGTGCTTGCAGCGGCTGAGCAGGCATCGGCGGCGCGGGAAATCCCGGTGCAGGAGCAACTTGCAACTGCGCGGCGTGTGCGTCCAGGAAATTGGCCATTCTAACGTCCAACATTCCCGGCAGGCCTTCCATCACATCCTGGAATGCCCGCATTAAGTCTCTCACCGAGTCTTCCAGTTCTGCTAGACGTTCCCCGGTAGTTTCCTCCGGGATGGGGTCCCGAGGGCGATAATCCGGGGGTGGGTCGTAGTCCTCTTCCGTTTGGAAGGCTCCGGTGCCCTCCTCATCTTCTGCGTGACCACGCGGTCCCGACGGCTCGAACATCCACTCCTCGAGGTCCTGCTTGGGGCTCCCCTTCTCCGAGGTAGACCCAGGTTCCGGGAACAATCCCTTGTCAAACAGACTCTCACGTAATCCGCTCCCCCGACGGGAGTACACCTCACGGGTGCCTTGGGTGTTGTACATAGTCCAATCATCCTGCTGGTGAGTCTTCCGCGGACCCCATTGCGAAGGGGTCGGAGGCGGCCAAGACAGATGTGCAGGCAGGCGGGGAATCGTTCCCCCCACGGCACCCTCCATGGAGGCTGCAGTCGTGAACACCAAAGACGCAGAGGTTTGTGGGACCGATCCCGAGTCCCCCTCCGTGTTAGGTAGATTTCCCTCAATTCCGCTCATGATCTTGTCAGATTCGGAACGATAGGAAAAGGGAGTTCTAACAATATGTTGGATCCCCAAGCATCGAGAATAAATCCACGTTTTAAAGAAAAGCAAAATTTATTTCAAAGCGTTGAAGACATACTCAAACACGTTCTTTGTTAGAACTGGGGATACACAGTTAGGTCAAGCATAATAAAGGAACTTCAAACAGATACAGATCCAATGAATATCTTTCCCGCTGGCGGGCTAAGGAAACGGTTGCGCGCCCAGTACATGGGAACCAGGCAGAACATCAGACAAAACACAGGTGCAGTAGTCCTGGGAAAATCAATAGGCAAGCATTACAGCATCTTCTCCCCCACACAACCTCCAGCAGTTATCTTTTGCATTCCAAAGCAGGAACAGGATGATAGAAGCCAAGCCGGGTGTAACAGGGAAAGGATATGTACACAGAGGTCACAGAAAACAGAATGGCAGCTTGCTGACACCCCCTGGCTCTGGGATTCAGACTGCCTCTGACCATGGAGGTTCCCCTCGGTCACCGTGGCTACTGAGCCATTGATAGACTTCTCTTCCGTGAATCTATCTAATCCCCTTTGAAAGCCGTGTATTCCTGCAGCCACCACTGCATTCTCTGGCAGCGAACTCCATGTTCTAGTCCATCACAGTGTAAAGTAGCATTTCCTTTTGTCCATCCTGAGCCAACTGCCCATCGGCTTCACTGGATGCCCTCAGTGAGTTCTAGTATTTGGGGAGAGGGGGAAAAAGTTCTCTCCGTCCATTCCCTCCACCCCGTGCATAATTCTCGTGCATAATTCTGGAAACCTCCAGCATGTCCCTGCTCAGCCATAGAGTCTCAGAATCACACAGAGTTGAAAGGGTCCCTGCAGGCCATCTAGTCCAGCTCCTTCCTCAACGCAGGATCAGCCTAGAGCAGGGGTGTCGAACTCATTTCTTACGAGGATCTGACATAAATGTGACTTTGTCGGGCCGGCCATGTGTGCCATAAAATGTAATGCCGGGTACCAGAGACAGAAACTGTATACAGGACAGCAGCTGGTAAGCTCCAAGTTGGTGTGTCCTCACTGCAAGGCCCCATAGGCTGGGAGGGGGGTGCAGAGGAGGACCCACACAGGCGGACTGGAGAGGCAGCAGTGCAGCCAGCGAGGGCAGAGGCTCCCTGGATGCTTGACTGCTGCAGATGAGGCGGTTCTGCCGTGCTGAAGCCATGATGGAGAAGCTCCGCCCACTCCCCCCCCCAGCACTTCCTCCCTGGCATTGGTTGCTCGCAGGCCGCGTAAGAGCCCTGGACGGGCTGGATCCGGCCCCCGGGCCTTATGTTTGAGATCCCTGGCCTACAGCATCCCTGGCAAGAAGAAGTGTTTGTCCGGCCGCTGCTTAAAGACTGCCAGGGAGGGGGAGCTCACCATCTCCCCAGGCAGGCGATCCCACTATTGCACAAGCCTTTTACTGTCAGAAGAAGGGTTTTCCCAAAGACCCAGCCGGGACCTTCCCTCCATTTAAACCTTCCTCTGCTGCCCACAGGAACCGCTCCCAGCCCTCCTCCTCTAAGTGACACGGCCCTTCAGAGACTTCAAGAGAGCCATCCTGTCCCCCCTCAACCTCTTCTTCTCCAGTGGTTCTTTTAGTCTCTTTTCCAGGGGTCATTTCACAGAAAAAGAGATGCAGGAGCTCATTAGCATAACTCATTAGCATAACTCATTTGCATAGGCCACACCCCCTGGCCTCACCGGAAGGGTGTCAGAAGGCAACACCCACCGCTCAGGCTCCACTGGACTGTTTTGGATTGCTAGCTACTGGGGGGGGGGGACGTGCAGATCTGTCCTCGCAGAGGAGGGAGAGCTTGTACCTGAATAAAACTTGGTCTTAAGGGTGCCACTGGACTGTTTTGGACCGGGGGACTGGGGGGGGGGGCTCTGTATCTTACCTGGCGGCTTCTTGCTCTGACTGAGGGCTGCTGGGAGCTGGGGGCGGGGCTTGTTGCATGCGCCCGCCCCCTGGGCTCTTTACTGTCGGAGCTCTGCTCCTGTGCGCTCCCGCAGGGAATGACCCCTGCTCTTTTCTAAATGGAAAAGTCCCAGGCTCCCCAGCCTTTCCTCATCGGGAAGGTGCCCCAGCCTGGAGGCTGCGTTGTCTGCAGCTCATCAGGTGGGAGTAGAGGACATGTTGGATGAGCATCTCCTGTGGGTGCAGGTGCCCTGGGCCTGCCGGTGACCGCGGGGCTTCCGCCTTGTCTCCCTAGGTCCTGAACCCCTTCTACGTCTTCCAAGCCTTCACCCTGACACTGTGGATTTCCCAGGGCTACATCGAATACTCAGTCGCCATCATCATCCTCTCCGTCATCTCCATCGCCCTCACCACCTACGACCTGCGGCAGGTAACTGGGCTGCTCCTTTGGCCTTCTTTCTCCTCCCTGCAAGGGGAAGTGCAGAGGCGGCCTCTGCCTTTGGCTGCAGAGCAAGTTGGAGGCCTTCCTCGCTCACCTGGGCAGGGCTGCAGGGCCAGTTCTAGGTTTGGGGGGGGGCTGGGCAGACAGTTCTCAGGGCCCCTCTGCCCTCACGTGCCCACCCACGGGCACTCCTGCTCTCCTTCCCTCCCACCCACCTCCATGCCCCCCACATGCTCGTGTGTCCTTCCCTGGCCTCCTCAGAAGTTTGGTGTTGTGGTTAGGAGCGCGGTCTCTCATCTGGGGGAACCGGGTTTGATTCCCCACTCCACCTCCACATGCAGCTGCTGGTGTGACCTTGGCAGCAGCCAGGGTCCTCTTCCTCCTCCTCCTCCTCTTCTTCCTCCTCCTCCCACTGCCCAGGGGCCCTGGCTGCTGCTCACCGGAGGATACGCTGAGGCCGGCCCAGCAGCAGGGCTGCTCCAAAGAGGGAGGGGGCGAGCAAGGGCTGCAGGAACTTACTAGCCACGGAAGGGACTTCTGCACGTGCGCAGGAGCACTTCCATCCTTCATGTTACCTCGCATGCTCCTGAGCTGATCCCCTGGGTAATTGAGAATGGGGCTGGACCCCCAGTCTTGCTGCTGGCTGCACAAACATCACAGTTTTGGGGGCCAACAGGTGGGAGCTGGAGGGGTCAGAGTCGGGCCTGGGTCAGTTCTGCACCAGAGTCCAGAACATTTGGGTCCCAGGCAATGTTCCCTCTAAGCTGAGTTAGTGTGAGCTAGCTCACAGTTTTTTAGCCTCCAGCTCACAGATTTTTCCTTCGCTCAGGAAGGATGGCTCCAGAGCACACTAATTCATGCAGTAGTCAAATCAATTGCTCACAACTTTAATGCCAGTGGCTCACAAAGTAGATTTTTTTGCTCATAAGACTCCTCAGCTTAGAGGGGACATTGGTCCCAGGTGTATCCCCCCCCCAAAAAAAAACCTGCCAAGAGTCTGTTTCAGAGAGCAGCCATGTTGATCTGCAGTAGAAGAGCGAAGATTCTTGTCTGGGAGCACCTGAGAGACCTCCCAGGTGTGCAGGGGAGGAGCTTTGGAGGTAGTGTTCCCTCTAAGCTGAGTGAGTGTGAGCTAGCTCCCAGTTTTTGAGCCTCCAGCTCACACATTTTGGTCTTAGCCCAGGAAGGGATGGCTCCAGAGCAAACTAATTTAAGCAGCGGCCAAATCGCTTGCTCACAACTTTAATGCCAGGAGCTCACAAAGTAGGATTTTGGCTCACAAGAAGACTCCACAGCTTAGAGGGAGCAGTGGTCAGATCCACATGAAGAAGGAGTATCTCCTCCCACATGTTCCTGTCTGGGAATTATGACTGCAGGGAGAGGCCCTCCTGGCCGTCCTGCAGATCAAAGAAGCCCATTGGGTGGGCGCAAAAAGAGGGGGCCTCTTCAGTGGTGGCCCCACGATTCTGGAGCAGCCTCCCCAGGGGCGTGTGCCTACCCCCCCCTCGCTTTTGATCTTTAGGAGGGAGCCGAAGGTAGTTTTATTTAGGACCGCATTTGAATCAGTTCCCGGCAGGCTTGGACTGTCGTTTGAGATTTCGATCTTTATGTGTTTTATCTACTTTTTAAGATGCCTTGAACTCCTCCGTGAGGAAGAAAGGCAGCTGGTAAATGTTTTAAATAGATGAAATAAATATGTGTGGGAGGTGGCTAACCAGGTAGAGCAACCCCCATGGACGGAAGCAGCCCACCTGTCCAGGGGCTTTCCCCCCAGGATCGTCTGGCTCCTTCTGCATGGGGTAGCCTCCCCTCCTGCAGGCACACCTCTGCCGCCCGCCCGGGGCAAGGAAAGAGCAGGCGGGGCCACGGTAATCCGGTTAAGTTTCCCTTCCCTTTGTTTGGGGGCTTGGCCGTGGCAGCTGAGGCTTTCCAGAGAGCGAAGCCAAGCCGGTCTCAGGAGTGTGCCCCTCCACCCCTCCGCCCCATTCAGGCTCTGCGTAGAAACACCAGGCACCCTCCGGGCATTTAACCTTCTGCTTTCCAATCCGCAGCAATCCATCAAGCTCCACAACCTGGTGGAAGAACACAACAACGTGCCAGTGACGGCCTGGGTTAAACACGAAGGTGTGTGGTGCGGGCCCGGCGGCTGAAGCTGGGCAGATTTAGGGAGATAACACTTATTGTTGGCAGCCGAATGGAGCCTCTGGGCATTCCGCCTCTCCTTGTGGAGCGGGCAGGAGTCTGGGGGCTCCGCTTGGCAGCTTGCGTGTGATGTGTGCGTGCTCTCAGCTGTTGGAAAGAGGATGCTGGACCAGGCGGTTGCTCCTTGGTCTGTAGTGTTGCCAACTCCAGGTTGGGAAACGCCTGGAGACTCGAGGGTGGCATTTGGAGAGGGAGGTCAGCAGGGATGTGATGCCTCCGAGTTCACTCCCTGAAGCTGCCCGTTTATCCAGGGGGACTGGTCCCGGTACTCTGGAGGTCAGTGGTCATTCCAGGGGATCCCCAGGCCTCACCTGGAGGCTGGCAACCGTAGGTCCTGCAGGGCCGCAGTCCAGAAGCGAGTCAAGGTGCTGGTTTTTGCCACCCAACCTCTCTGGCGCTTGGGCCTTCCGTACCACAGAGCATCCTCTGGGCATCAGGGCACCTTCCTGGCAGTGCCCACCAGAGGAAGGCGCCACGGAGAGGCCTCCTTAGGGGGTTGACCCTCAGCTCTGGGACTCCTCGTGTCGGAGATCTGTCTGTCAGAGATTGCAGCTGGGCCATCTAGAAGAGTCGAGAAATCCATTCTCATTTGGCGCTTTGCAGGGTGTGAGAAGACACAGCCCAGGGGGTGAGGAGGCTGGGCGGGCCAGATCCCATTGGTTTCACTGTGGCTTGGAGGCGGAGTCTTCCCCATCTGCTTTTCCTTACAAGTGAACACTGAGCCTAAGGGAAGAGTGAGAGAGTGGGGATGAGCACAAACCGGCTCACGAACAAAAGTTCATGAATTTTGGGCAGTTTGTGGTTTGCAAACTGAAGAACTGCCACGGACTCCCAGTAATTATAAAGCGGTTTGTGGGCAGTTTGTGGCAGTTCATGAAGAGCAGAAAGCAGGGGGTTAAATGGGTTGGAGACAGTTAAACCCCTGCTTTCTGCTCATCACAAAAAACAGCTGAGTGGTGAGGAGCAGAAAGCATGGGTTTAAATGGCTCCAAGCCATTTAAACCATCCCCTTAAGTGGCTCCAAGCCATTTAACCCCATTTTCTGCTCCCAGTCAGTTTTCGCGAGGAAACTGCTGGTTTCTGGTTCATTTCAGTTCATGCGGCTTGTGCTCTTCTGTGTAGGAGAGTCATCCAGGAGCCAGTCTGGGCCCATCAGTATCGGCAGCCCCCCGAAGTCCTCCAGGACTCCCTTCCGAGCATCTCACCCCTTGGTCTTGTCTTTCTGTAGGTCGCCGTCAGATGGCGTCTTCTTCCTTGGTGCCAGGAGACGTCATCCTCTTGGAAGGCCAGAAACTCTCCCTGCCGTGCGATGCCGTCCTTCTGGATGGCAGCTGCATCATCAACGAGGGGATGCTGACAGGTACCAAGCAGGGGAGGGGTCCTCGTCTGTGCAGGAAGGGCTGAGTGGTGATATCAGGGGTGGTGGCCGAAGTCAGTCACTTCGTGAAGGCCCACAGTCCCCTCAGCCACCATGTCGTGCTTAGGGAGGGGCCGTGGTTCGACGGAAGAGTCTCTGCCTGGCATTCAGAAGGTCCCCGGTTCAACCCCCAGCGGCATCCCCAGTCTCCAAGGACCAGGCTGGAGGGGATGGGAAAGACCTCCGCCTGAGACCCTGGAGAGAGAGCAGCTGCCAGTCTGAGTAGACAATACTGCCCGTGATGAGTCTAGAGTCTGATTCAGTGTCAAGCAGCTTCAGGTGGGTTCATGTGTTTAGCTGCACTCACTGCCTGGTGGCCCTGGGGAAAGGGCTGCAGGTGATGGTGAGCCTCTAAGCTGTGGAGTCTTGTGAGCAAAAAATCTGCTTAAGAACATAAGAACAGTGGTCGTGGTGCATGTCGGCACCAACGATGTGGGGAAATGCAGTCGTGAGGTCCTGGAGGAGAAAATTAGGCTGCTGGGCAGGAAACTCAAGGCCAGGACCTCCAAGGTAGCCTTCTCAGAAGTGCTACCTGTTCCACGCGCAGGGCCGGAGAGACAGGCACAGATCAGGAGTCTCAATGCGTGGATGAGACGATGGTGTAGGGGGGAAGGGTTCGGGTTTGTTAGGCACTGGGATTCTTTTTGGAACAAGAGGGAGCTGTATAGGCGAGACGGTCTCCACTTGTCCCGAGAAGGAACCAGGCTGCTGGCGCTTAAAATCAAAAAGGTGGCAGAGCAGTTTTTAAACTGAATATTGGGGGAAAGCCGATAGGAGACGAAAAGTCTCTGGTTCGGGTTGGCTCATCTCAGAGAGATGAGGGAGTACCTGTTGCTTTTCTACAGGGAGGTGGATTGAGATTGTCCACTGAGACCATGGCTAGTGACATGGACTGCCTGACAAGGTCTCGAGATAGCAAGAGGAAGGTGGCAGGCTTAACCAGTATGGGAAATTACAGCTGTTTCTATACAAATGCTCGAAGTGTCTGAGGTAAAATCGGGGAGTTGGAGTGCTTGGTGTCGGAGGGAAAAATAGACATTGTGGGTATTTCTGAAACTTGGTGGGATGAGGAAAATCAGTGGGATACGGTGATTCCCGGTTATATATTATATCGGAAGGATAGGGGGGGAAGGGTTGGAGGTGGGGTGGCTCTGTATGTCAGAGAGGGTATAAAGTCCAGAAAGATCGAGAGGCTAAGAGAATTGGATTCGCTTCTTGAAGTTCTGTGGGTTGAAATAGGGGGGCCAAAAGGAAACTTAACACTGGGAGTTTGTTATCGCCCACCGGATCAAAAGATAGAGGAGGATTATAAAATGATGAATGAATTAAAGATAGCAGCTAGACAAAAACACTGTGTCGTAATAGGTGATTTTAACTACCCACACATTGATTGGGTCAATATGTGTTCTAGTCGAGAGAAAGAGATTGAGTTTCTAGACACTCTAAATGACTGCGCTATGGAGCAGATGGTCATGGAACCTACCAGGGGAGAGGCGATCCTTGATTTGGTCCTAAGTAACACTCAAGACCTGGTGAGAGATGTAAAAGTGATTGCACCGCTTGGGAACAGTGATCATAATGTTGTTGAGTTCAACATTTGTACAAATAGGGAATTGGCCAAAAAGACTCACACAACCACTTTTAACTTTAAAAGGGGTAATTTTTCTGATATGAGGGGACATGTGGGGAGGAAACTGAAGGGAAAAGTAGAAAGGGTCAAAACCATTGGGGAAGCTTGGAAACTGTTTAAAACTACAATTCTAGAAGCTCAAATAAAATATATTCCGCAGGTTAGGAAAGGCACAAACAGGTATAAGAAAAAGCCTACATGGTTAACAAACAAAGTAATGGAAGCTGTAAAAGGTAAAAAGGATTCCTTTAAGCGGTGGAAAGCTAGTCACAGTGAGGCTGATAAAACAGAACACAGGCTATGGCAAATAAAATGCAAGTCTGTGGTCAGGCATGCAAAAAGGGAATATGAGGAGCATATAGCAAAAAATGTAAAGACCAACAATAAAACTTTCTTCAAATACATTAGAAACAGGAAACCAGCCAGGGAGGCAGTGGGGCCCTTGGATGACCAAGGGGTAAAAGGAGTACTGAAGGATGATAGGGAAATGGCTGAGAAGCTAAATGCATTTTTTGCCTCCGTCTTCACTGTGGAAGATGAGAGGTGCTTGCCCACTCCAGAGCCGCTGAGTTCGGGAGGGGTGTTGAAAGACCTGAGTCAGATTGAGGTGACGAGAGAGGAGGTCCTAAAACTGATAAACAACTTAAAAACTGATAAATCACCAGGCCCAGATGGCATACATCCAAGAGTTCTGAAAGAACTCAATTGTGAACTTGTGGATCTCCTGACAAAAATATGTAATCTCTCCTTAAAATCAGCCTCCATTCCTGAGGACTGGAAGGTAGCTAATTTTCTATTAATTAGCCAGTTTTTGATCCATAAAAGGACTTGTCCTTTTATCCCATGATTTTTGAGCTTACTTAGGAGCCTTTGATGATGAACTTTATCAAAAGCTTTCTGGAAGTCAAGGTAAACGACATCTATTGGATCCCCCTTGTCCACATGTTTGTTCACCCCCTCAAAGAACATTAACAGGTTAGTGAGACAAGATCTTCCCTTACAGAACCCATGTTGAGTCTGCCTCAATAGGTTTTGTTCATCTATGTGCCTACTAATTCTTTCCTTAATAACGGTTTCCACCAACTTACCGGGCATCGACGTCAGACTGACTGGCCTGTAATTTCCCGGATCTCCTCTGGAACCCTTTTTAAAGATGGGAGTGACATTTGCTACCTTCCAGTCCTCAGGAATGGAGGCAGATTTTAAGAGCTACTGGTGCTTTGTGAGCTACCGGCATGAAAGTTGTGAGCGAGCCATTTGGCT
>NW_015164676.1:701784-707921 GCF_001447785.1 Gekko japonicus
CCCCCCCGTCCAGTAGTGGAGAGGGGAGGGGGTAGAGTTGCCAGATCCAGGCCTTGATGGGACACATGTCCAGGGATGGTGACTTGAGGGATCAGCAAACAGAGGCCATACCTGGTAAACAGGGGCCAGGCGGAGCGGGTGAAGCCTGAAGCGTGAGGGTGCCCCCTCTCCTCCCTTGGGCCATCCTTGGGGGCCTCTCCCTTCTTGCCAGAGTTTATCCGCGGGTGGGTGGGTGGGTGCTCTGCTGCCTGGACAATTTTTTGGAGGTATTCTTAGGATTCTTGGGCCATGCTGTGCTGTTTCTCCCGTCCCCTCTTTTGGTGGTTCGCCCCGCCGGCATTGGGAGCTGCTGCACTTCCACTTGAGAGCCAGTTTGGTGTCGTGGTTAAAGTAGGCGGACTCTAATATGGGAGGACCAGGTTTGGTTCCCCACTCTTCCTCCACTTGCAGCTGCTGGATGACCTTGGGCAAGCCACAGTTCTGGTCAGAGCTGTCCTTGAAAAAGAGCAGTTTCTGTCAAGAGCTCTCTCAGCCCCACCCGCCTCACAGGGTGTCTGTTGTGGGGAGGGGAAGGGAAAGGAGATCGTGAGCCGCTCTGAGTGGAGGGCGGGTATGGGTACACAACAGTGGGGTATAAATCCAATCCAATCTCTTCTCCTCTTCTTTTTCCAGGGAGAATGCCTTGCACAGCATGGGAACAGGCATGGTTATGTTTCCCAGGGGACACTGTGCCGCTCGGGGGTTGGGGACTTCCTTGACAGCTTGTGGCTTTGAGGTCCCTTATCTGCATCTCCCAGCTGTGCCCGCTGCTCTGTGGGCACCTTCCAGCAGTGCCCCTGCTGTATGCCCACTGGAGTGCACCAAGCGATTGCTGGAGAGCGATGCCCCCTTATTGATTGATTTAACTTAAACAATTTCCTTTAAAAAATTAATAGGAATGTTATGCAGAAAAAAGAGAAGGAAGGGTTAATATTAAAAGGAAAGTCCGAATTAAAAAAGAACTAACTAAAAGACTTCCTATTAAACCAAAACCAATTCATAACTGTTCTGATCATCTTCCCTGCAAACTTTAACAGCCATTTCCTTTCTACTAATTGGTAAGTAAATTACCACAAGTTTAATGTCTGTCCTAGAAAACTCATTTTTTTTAAAAAAAACCCCCAAACCTTAATTCATATTTTACTAACAATCACACAAGTTTAGTCACATGAACACACAATGAAGCAGCCTTACACTGAATAAGACCCTTGGTCTGTCAAGGTCAGTATTGCCTACTCAGACTGGCAGCAGCTCTCCAGGGTCCCAGTCTTTTCCCATCACCTCCTGCCTAGTCCTTTTAACTGGAGATGCCGGGGATTGAACCTGGGACCTTCTTCGTGCCAAACAGAGTTCTGCCACTGAGCCCCGGCCCCAGCCCCAGCCAGTCTGTTCTTCAGGTTTACCGTAATTCTGTTCCATTAATTTATGAACAGAGGCCACCTTTGTACACATAACGATTGCACTCATCTATTTCCTTCTCTCAATTGCTTGCAAATGGTGATTTTTCTCCCTAAACAGGGTTAGCCAGTATTTCCCGAGTCAGATTTCAAGAGAAGGTAACATATTTTGTTCCCAGGGGCTTGCCACTAGCAACCTTGCAGCCACAACCAGATTTCTTGGAGCATGCCCACAATTCTCCTCTAAGGATTCCTCCATTTGGCCGAATGTGTATTGATTAATGAATGAATGAATGAATTAGTGGTATTTGGTGCCTGGGCTTTGGCTGGGAGAGCTGAACTCCCCGGCCTTCCCGTCTCACCCGTGCAGCAGCCTGTGGGAGCCGGACAGGATTGCTGACCCCGGTGGGGGGGGATGGGGTGTGTGTGTGTGTTCCAGGTGAGAGCGTCCCAGTGACCAAGACCGCCCTGCCCCACACGGAGAACACCCTCCCCTGGAAGACGCACAGCGTGGGGGACTACCGGCGGCACGTCCTCTTCTGCGGCACAGAAGTCATCCAGACCAAGCAGACCATCAAAGGGTCCCCCAGAGCCGTCGTGTTGCAGACGGGTGAGAGGGGGCTCCTCGCTGGAGGGGGGCGCGGGGGGGGACTGCTGAAGCTGCCTCGAACCAGGTGGAGCAGAAGGGCCACGGAGAGGAAACGACCACCGCTATACAGTTGAGATGTCCTTGCCCCCATTCAGCACCGGAACCGGGCAGGAGAGACAAGCTGACCCTCCAGGGAGCCATGCTCGGGGCCTCTGAGAACATAGAGCCCTGCTGGGTCAGACCAGTGAGGGTCCATCTAGCCCAGCTTCCTGTCCCACATAGAGTCCAGCCGGTTCCCCTGGAACTGTCAGCTTAATTGGGTACCTTCAAGTTCTACTATTCTGGGAGAAGGAGAAAGAATTCTCTCTGTCCACTTTCTCCACTGAAGAAGAAGAAGAAGAGATTGGATGTATGCCCTGCCCTTCACTCGGGGCCTCAGAGCGGCTTACAAACTCCTTTTCCTCCCCACAACAGACACCCTGCGAGGTAGGCAGGGCTGAGAGAGCTCTTTCGAGGACTGCTCCTGAGAGAACAGCTCTGACAGAACTATGGCTTGCCCAAGGTCATCCAGCAGCTGCAAGTGGAGAATCAAACCCAGTTCTCCCAGATTAGAGTCCACGCACTCAACCACTACACCAAACTGGCTCTCTGAGTGCATCATTTTACAAACCTCTCTCATGTCTCTACTTAGCTTTCTTTTTTCTAAACTGAAAGGTCCCCGACTCTTCGGCCTTTCCTTGTAGGGAAGGTGCCGCGACCCTCTCATCAGAAAGGGTGCAAGTCCCCCGTGCGACGTTTTGTCAAGTGGCAAAATAACAAGTCAACTTGACAAAATGAAACAGACTTGCATAATGGATGTGCCCAAAGTAGATTTTCCCACTTTCAAACGCTAAACATTCCAGCCCTTTGACAGAAGGAGCAGCGTCAGGCTGCTGAGGCTTCCTTGGCTTCCACTGTCCCAAGAGGCCTCTAGGGGAGAGGGGCCACAGCATCCCACCCGTGGCTGCACCCGCCGTCCCAGGGCCCCGGCAGACCTCAGCATTCGGTGCCAGCACCTCCCGTCTCCCTGTGGGGGGCCCTTTCCTGCCTCCAGCTGCCCTGATCCGCCTGGCCTTGGCGCAGGGGAGAGCTGAGCGGCTGGCGGTGCTGCCCCTGCGCTCGGCCTCCCTCTGTGAGTGACCCTCCTTCCTCCCAACGGGGCATCTCGCTGCAGGCTTTAACACGCGTCTCAGTGACCTCCAGCAGCCAATCTCGTCTTTCTGTGTATACGTATGCAGGCTTTAACACAGCGAAGGGAGACCTGGTGAGGTCCATCCTCTACCCGAAGCCCCTGAACTTCAAAATCTACAGAGACGCCTTCAAGTTCATCCTGGGCCTGCTCGTGATCGCCGTCCTGGGCATGGTCTATGCCATCTACGTGTACACCAGCCACAAGGTGAGGGTGGGGGAGAGGGTGGGGGTGGGAAGACCCCCCCCCGTGATGGAATTCAAGGTTTGTGTAACTGCAGCAGGTAAATGCGAGAGCTGCAGAGTCCTGTGACTGAGAGAGGTGGGGGCCAAAGTGCTCAGAATTCTCCGTCGGGTAACCAGAGAGCTCTGAAGAGAAGTAACCCTCTGAGCTTCGTGGAATCAGCCAGATAGCAGTTTAAGTGGAAAACCGTGGCTGAAATATCGCTCTGCGTGACTGGTACCCCCTAATATAAAGAGGAGAGTGTCGAGAGAGTGAAAAGTATAAGACCTCAGTGGTCACAAACACCAGATACACCACTCCAAAGGAACTTACAAGGTGGCTAAGGAAGGGCCAAGGGTCTGGAGAGCTGGGCTTGGTGCGCCAGTAGACTCGGGAGACCAGGCCAATAAAGCCCAAAGGTCGACCACAAAGCAGTTACTGGAGAGTGGGATCATAAACGGGTTTTGTGTACTGAAGAACATCTGTGTCAGACTGAGAGTCATAAGCTTAAAGCCTATGTCAAGGCAAAGTATAAAGTGTCTATTCATCAAAGAAACCAAATATCCCGTGTAAATCTATCCCGTCCCCCTGTTGAGTTTTCTGTGTAATAAAGAACTGTGCTGTTTGACTTTTCCAAGCACTGGTGCCTGACTTTCTGGTAAAGAAGTATACTGGGTGGGTAGTTGTCCTCAGTGCATCCACAAGTCACACCAACCCCGAAGAGACTACGTGGAAATGTGAACGGGTCAGCCATCAGAAAGTGAAACTGATCAGTCACATCAGTGTAAACTAAACTGAATCCAGTACAAATAAATGGATATATATAAGCAGTGATGCTACAGCTTGGTCACGGCAACGGCCGGGGAGAGGTCATTGTGTTATGCCCCCAGAGCCTGGGAACGTGAGGGGTTTGTGGCTGGGCAGGACCTGGGTTGCCGAGGGCTAGGCCAGGCCTTTTGCACAATCTCAGGGTTATTTGGGTAGAGTGCCAGATTTTTGGGGGGAGGGGGGAGGAATTGACTGCTCCCCAAATAGGCTTGCCTGGTGAGTTCGGGGGACAATCTGTCTGTTGCACCAAATAGATTGCAAAAAACAAAACCTGAGATCCAGAGTGAAGTCCCAAGAAGCAAAACCAGCCATGCAACCGGCGCTTCCATCAAAAACTTATATTGGGAAAACAGGAGCCATGGGGGGGGGGGTTCTCTGTCCCCTCTCAGGGTCGCAGCGCACTGCTTTGTGTTGTTTGGGTTGGTCCTAGCAAAAGGTGTGAAATGGACTTTGTTTTGTAAAGAGACAGAAGATCTGATCGTGGATGTCCAGCGCTTTCCTCCTTAGGCTTTCGGCTGGGGTTTGCCTGAGCCCCTCCTCCCTCTCTCCAGGGGACGAGCTGCCCCGGGCCCAGGCTTCCCACCCCCCAGGGCATGATGGGGCAGTGCTCCATCCTGAACACCTGCCCACTCTCTTCCCCCCAGCAACCTGCAGATGTCACTCTGGCCATGGCCCTCCTCTTCCTGACGGCTCCCATACCCCCGGCCCTCCCGGCCGCCATGACCACTGGCAGCGTTTACGCCCAGCGGAGGCTGAAAAAGAAGAAGATTTTCTGCATCAGCCCACAGAGGATCAACATCTGTGGGCAAATCAATCTGGTGTGCTTCGACAAGGTGCGCAGGAGGGAAGGCGCTCCCCGGGGTTGGGCAGGCCGGTGGGGACGGGGCGGAGGGAGGGTAGTTTGGCTGTCTGGACCACTTCAGATCTGCCCCCCAGTCCTTGGGCTGGGCAGCGCTCTCTCTCTCTCTCTCTCTCTCTCTCTCTCTCGCCTCCCGCTGGCAATGCTCCCTCTAAGCTGTGGAGTCTTGTGAGCAAAAACTCTACTTTGTGCGCTCCTGGCATTAAAGTTGTGAATGAGCAATTTGGCTGCTGTATCATCAATTAGTTTGCTCTGGAACCCCATCCTTCCTGAGCTCAGAGAAAAAAGTGTGAGCCGGAGGCTAAAAGACTGAGCTGGCTCACACGAACTCAGCTTAGAGGGAACACTGCCCACTGGCAATAGGGGGATAAAGTCACAAGCCTACCCTACAGGTCTGTGGTCATGACTGAGAAAATTCTCCTTTTTTATTTACTGCTTTTATACCCCCCTTTTCTCCCCCCCCCCATGGGGACCCCGAGCAGCTTACATCATTCTCCTCTCCTCCGTTGTAGGCTCAGTACAACCCTGCGAGGTAGGCGGGGAGCCAGACGGAGAGCCAGTGGGATGTCATGGGCACGGGGTGGGGTTCCTGGCCTTGAAGACCCACGTCTGCCAGGGAAGCCTTGGCCTTGCCAGCCTGGCTGACCTCGCAGGAGTGTTGTTGCAGGAGAATGGAGGCGGGCAGAACGATGTTCTAAAAGCCGCTTTGAGTCCGAGATGGAGAGGAAAGTGGGGTATAGAGGAAGAAGACCCTCCTTAGGCTGAGAGCGCGTGGGCCTGGCAGCCCCGGTCCAAGGTTATTTATTTATTTATTTAAATGTCTACCCCGCCCCAGCAAGCTTCCGTAGCAGAACAGAGATTCGAACCTGGGTCTGCCAGATCCGGGCCCAGCACTCCAGCCACGACACTCGACTGGCTCTCCGTTGACATTAAGCACTTAAAACAATGAGAGTCTGCAGCGGGTTCAGTGCAGGT
>NW_015164676.1:707931-723953 GCF_001447785.1 Gekko japonicus
GTTCAGCAGCCAGGGGTGAGGCTTCCTTGGCAAGGTCCGAGGGAGGGAAGCTCTCCCCCTCCAGGTGCCCGCGGGGGCCCCCCCATTATGGATCCCAGCCTCAGGTCCATTCGCTGAAGAAGACCAGGTCCTAAGTTGCCCTGATGGGGAGTGGTGGGTGGATCGGGTCTCTGATGCTCTTGTGCCGTTTCCTTCAATCTAGACTGGCACCCTGACGGAAGACGGCCTGGACCTCTGGGGCACCATCCCTTGCCAAGGGGGCAGGTAGGACCCGCCCGCCCCAAGCCTGGTCCCAGGGAGTGGGTTGTCAAGGGAGGCAGGGCTCTCCTGCCCTTGCGGGAGGGCCCATGGCTCAGTGGAAGAGCCCCTGCTTGGCATGCAGGAGGTCCCAGGTTCAGTCCCCGGCGGCATCTCCAGTTCTCAAAAGGACCAGGCAGTGGGGGATGAGAACGACCTTTCTCTGCCAGAGACCCCCGAGAGCGGAGCCGGTCTGAGTGGATGAGACGGACCTTGATGGACCGAGGCGGGTCTGGTTCAGGGGCGGGCGGCTTCATTGTCGGTGCCTGCGTGTTTTAGACTATCATCAGGCACTGTTTTTCAAGATCAGGAAGCCGGAAGCTTCGGAGTGCAGACCTACATTCCACCCCCAAGAGTGGGACTGAATTCTAAACAAGAATCATAGAATCAGTCGGAAGGGTTCCATACAGACCACCATCTAGTACAACCCCCTGCCCAATGCATCACCTTAAAGCATCTCTGACCAATATTCATCCAGCCTCTTCTTGAAAGCTGCCAGTGAAGGGGAGCCAACCACCTCCCTGGGCAGCTGATTCCACCTGTGAACCACTCTGACCGTGAAAAAGTTTTCCCTAATATCCAGCCGATACCCTTTCTGCATGTGATTTAAACCCGTTGCTTCTGGTCCTGTCCTCTGCTGCCGACTGGAACAGCTCCTTGCCCTCCTCCAAATGACAGCCTTTCAGATACTCAGAGAGCAATCATGTCCCCCCTCAGTCTCCTCTTCTCCAAACTCAACATTCCCAAGTAGTCCCTTGGCCTTTCCTCGCAGGGCTCAGTCTCCAGACCCCTAATCCTCCTCGTCGCTCTCTTCTGCACCCTCTCGGTTTTGCCCACGTCCTTTTTGAAGTGAGGCCTCCAGAACTGCACACAGGACTCCAGGTGCGGCCTGACCAAGGCAGTCTATACAGAGGGGCTATATGACCTCCTGCGATTTTGACACACACTCCCCCCCCACACCCTCTTTCCCCCCATTAGTAAAAAAATCAAAAGCAGCTGCCTGAGAATGTTTGAGTGGGGCCGGGGTGCTTGCTTAGCCTTTCCCCCCTCTGGCTGTGCCCCTGCTCAAAAGGCAGCCTGCCTCCGCATCCGCCTGCCATCTCCCTTCAGAGGGAAAGGTACCTGAGCCTGAAGCCACAGGGGACCAGGATTTGGAGCAGGATTAGTGTGGCCAGGGAGGGGCGCAGGTAACTGCATGCCCCTCTCCTTGGAGGCCGGATCCTCCCTCAATCGATGTATTCCGGCCTTTGCCCAGAGCGGGCAAGAAGATCTGGCAGGTGGCCCGAGACCCCTCTGCTGTTCCTATTTTTATTATTATTATTATTATTTGCCCTCCCAGCCAAGGGCGGCTCAGGGCGGCTTACACAAATTCAACACATAATTACAGTAAAACATAATATATAAGTTAGATTAAAACAATTCTAAAACCCTTTAAATCGCAGTATAGTAGATAGTGACTGCAGACGGTGATGGCAGCCATGAAATTAAAAGACACCTGCTCCTTGGGAGGAAAACATTGGCAAACCTAGACAGCATGATAAAAGGTAGAGACATCTCCCTGCCAACAAAAGTCTGCATGGTCAAAGCAATGGTATTCCCAGTAGTCATGTATGGCTGCGAGAGTTGGACTATAAGGAAGGCCGAGCGCCGAAGAATACATTCTTTTGAACTATGGTGCTGGAGAAGACTCTTGAGAGTCTGCAAGAAGATCAAATCAGTCAATCCTAAAAGAAATCAACCCTGACTGTTCCCTGGAAGGCCAGATCCTGAAGTTAAGAACATAAGAACATAAGAGACGCCAATGTTGGATCAGGCCAAAGGCCCATCCAGTCCAACACTCTTCTGTCACACAGTGGCCAGAAATACCAGGTGCCACCAGGAGGTCCACAAGTGGGGCCAGGACATTAGAAGCCCTCCCATTGTTGACCCCCTCAAGTTGAAGCTCAAGTACTTTGGCCACCCAATGAGAAGGGAGCACTCGCTGGAGAAGACCCTGAGGCTGGGAAAGGCCGAAGGTCAAAGAAGACGGGGATGGCAAAGGATGAGATGGTCAGACAGTGTTATCAAGGCAATTAACATGAAATTAAGCAAACTCCAGAGCACGACGGAAGACAGGAGGGCCTGGCATGAGGTGGTCCACGGGGTCGCAAAGAGTCGGACTTGACTGTGCGACTGAACAACAGCAACAACATAGTAAAGTGCTGTGACATTGATTTCATAACGGCTGCTGTTATTCAGTTCTATTGTCTCACAGTCGGCCCCGTCGATCTTCTTTAGTTCTCCTTCCAGCGGTTGGCTCAGGCTGTTTTTGGAATTCCAAAAGGAAACAGGGCTCTCTAATCTCATGTGTCAGTTCTTAAGGGTAGTGGCAGCTCCAAAAGCCTGGCGGAAGAGCTCCGTTTTACAGGCCCTGCAGAACTGCAAAAGATACCACAGGGCCCTGATCTCCTCGGGGAGCTCGTTCCACCAGAGAGGAGCCACCACCGAGAAGGCCCTGGCCCTGGTTACTGCCACCCTGGCCTCCTTTGGACCTGGAAGGGCCAGTCGGTCCTGGGCCCCTGATCGCAGTGCTCACTGGGGTACATACCCTTGGGTTCGTAGGACCCTGGCCTATAGGGCTTTAAAGGTAAGAACCAGCACCTTGGAGCAAATCCAGTATGCTATTGGCAGCCAGCGCAGTGCCTTTAGTACAGGTCCAGCTTCCGCCTGACCTTGGGAGAGACCACATCTGGGTACAAGTCGGAGGGGATCCCCCTCCAGGTCCTGCAGATGGCTGAGCCTGGTCCCGACCCATGTCTCATGAGGCCTTCTCCTGAATCAAGGCAAGGGTCTGAGGCAAAGGTCTTTTATGACACCAGCTGCCTGGTTCTTTTACCTGGAGATGCTCACGGGGATGGAACTGGGGCCCTTCTGCATGCCAAGCAGAGGCTCTGCCCCTGAGTCACGGCTGGGGTTGCCAGCTCTGGGTTGGGAAACCCCTGGAGGTTTTGGGGGTGAAGCCTAGAGAGGGGAGAGGTTGGGCAGGGGAGGGACCACAGCATGGCACAGTGCCACAGAGCCCACCCTCCATGGCAGCTCTTTTCTCCCGTGGAATCGATCTTTGTGCTCTGGAGGTCAGTCACAAAAGCGGGGGATCTCCGGGCCCCTCCAGGAGGCTGGCAACCCAGTAGTGGCCCTGAGAGGCAGGGGCCGCGTGGGGCCCCTTTCCCTGGCTCGTAGGTGCAGTGGTGGTGGGGGAAGTGGCTTCCCCCGAGCATTTGGCCTGGGGAGGCCTGAGAGCCTGTCTGTTGGGCGAAGGAGGGCGAGAGCAGCCGTGCAGCCTGGTAGAGCCCCCCCCCAAGCTCCGCCAGCTGCATCCTTGGCCTGTGGGCCAGGCAGGGTGGGACTGCCTCCTCCTCTGCGCCAGGGCCTGGATCCAGCCCCAGGGCAGCCGGCCGGCAGAAAGTGCCTTTGTCCCTCCTGCACGTGTGAACGGCTCTCGCGACAGACACCCAACGCTCCTGGCACCAGTTTCCCAGGGAGGCATGGAGCCCAGCCAGGCGCAGCAAAGACTGACCCAGCAAGCGCCCTCTCCCTCCTGGCATCGGATGGATGGGCTTGAGGAGGAGGAGGAGGAGGAGGAGGAAGACCACTTTCCTGACGATCTGGCACAGGGCAGGGAGACGATGGCTCTGCGGGGAATGTCAATCCGAAGACGTTTACTTAGCACGCTGCCCCACCCAGCCTCCCAGCCAGCGGGCCCAGCCCAGCTCTCCGACGGGCTTCCTGCCAGCCCAGGCTGTGGGGCAACCCACCTGGCCCTGCTGCCCCACAGATGCCCCTGTGTTTCCGTGGCACCAGCTCCTAGACTCTGTGCAGACTCTGCGTGCCTCCAGGGTAGGCCGCTCATTGGCACGGCGTCCCTGAGTGCTGACGAAAGTCTTCCCTCTGCCGCGCCACCACCCAACGCAGCCCCTCCGCTTCTTTCTCTCAGCTTCCAGAAGGCCCACTGTTTCTCCTCCGGCTCGCCCTTGCCCTGGGGGCCGCTGTGCCGTGCCATGGCCACCTGCCACTCGCTGCTGGTCCTGGAGGGGAAGATCCAGGGAGACCCGCTGGACCTGAAGATGTTCGAGGGCACCGGCTGGGTGAGTCTCCGTCGTCGTCCCTGAGGGAAGGAGAAATCGGTCGGGTGGAGGAAGGAAAGGAGCCCCAAGCATGGGCCCTCCCTCCCTCCCTCTCTCTCTCTCTCTCTCTCTCTCAGACCTTTGGGCAGGGCAGGGTGAGAGAGCGAGGGTTAAGGTTTGGGTTGGGGGGGCCATGTGCCTCTGTTCAGCAGTGCTGCGACATGCACTGCCAAGTATCAGGGAAGAAGTAGAGCTATGCTGGATCAGGCCAAAGGCCCACCAAGTTCTCTCAGAGCTGTTCTCTCAAGAGCAGTCCTTGAGAGTGCTCTCTCAGCCCCGCCTCCCTCACAGGGTGTCTGTTGTGGGGAGGGGAAGGGAAAGGAGATTGTAAGCCGCTCTGAGACTCCAAGTGAAGGGCGGGGTATAAATCCAATCTCCTCTTCTTCATCATGCTCTAGGAAGGTGCCCATGATGTGCCAGCAGATATGTGCTCAGCTGACTCACATTGGGTTGCCAGCCCCCCCTCGGGTCACCGTCAGGAGATAGGGAGATCCAGGTTGGGAAACTCCTGGAGATTTGGGGGTGGAGCCTGGGGAGGACAGGGACCTCGACGGGCTACCACGTCACAGAGAGCCCACCCTCCAAAGCCTCCCTTTTCTCCAGGGTAACTGATCTCTGTAGTCTGGAGATGAGCTGTAATTCCGGGGGATCCCCAGGCCCCACCTGGAGGGTGGCATCACTACAAAATGCATGATCCTTCTTCAGGGGTAATGTTGCCATTGCTGTTACCCACCTGTGGTCAAGTGCGTGATACAGAGAGTATATTATCACGCCCAGGGGTCATTTCGTGTAGGAGCGCACAGGAGCGGAGCTCTGGCAGAAAAGAGCCCAGGGGGCGGGTACAAGCAACAAGCCCCACCCCCTGCTCCCAGAAGCCCTCAGTCAGAGCAAGAAGCAGCCAGGTAAGTTGCAGAGGCCTCCCCCGGCCCCCCGGCCCAAAACAATCCAGTGGCACCTTTAAGACCAAGTTTTATTCAGGTACAAGCTCTCCCTCCTCTGCGAGGGCAGATCTGCACGTTCCTCCCCACCCCCAATAGCTAGCAATCCAAAACAGTCCAGTGGAGCCTGAGCAGTGGGTGTTGCCTTCTGACACACTTCTGGTGATGTCATGGGGTGTGGCATATGCAAATAAGCTATGCTAATGAGTTATGGTAATGAGCTCCTGCACTTTTTTCCTACAAAATGACCCCTGACCACGCCTCCACTGACACGTGAGCCTATGTTCAGACCAATGCTCCCTCTAAGCTATGGAGTCTTTTGAGCAAAAATTCCACTTGGTGAGCTCCTGGCATTAAAGTTGTGAGCGAGCGATTTGGCTGCTGCATAAATCAGTTTGCTCTGGAGCCCTCCTTCCTGAGCGAAGACAAAAATACGTGAGCTGGAGGCTAAAAAACTGTGAGCTAGCTCACACTAACTCAGCTTAGAGGGAACACTCGTTCAGACTAACACGGGGCATTCACTTGCGCATTTGAGCAGGGACTAGGAAACTGTGGTCTCTTCGCTAAAGAGGTAACAGTGAGTAGGAGATTTCAGTGGGAAAAGGACAGAAGAGTCCTGATTTAAAGGTCTTAGAGGAGGAGGATGGAGTTTATTGAGGGATCTGTGTGTGTGGGGGGGGCTTATAATAGGCAAATACCAGCAAAGGCTAAATCAAATCGCTGACAAACTGTACACTCCTTATCCACACTAATGATACAGCAACAGCCACCAAATGTCCATTGGAGCTACTCTAATTTTAAGCTAAAGGTGTAAATGTGGGGGAAATGGGGAAATAGGGCAGATGAGAAGTGGAATCTGTTGGGAGGGGCAGTGTGGTTTGGATGCAGAATAAAACAGGAGTCTCGCAGCACCGTAATGACTAACGTTTATTTAAGCAAGAGGCTTGAGTCAGAGCTCACTTTCCTTTATAGGGAAAATTAACGGACGGGGCAGAGAGAGGAGTTGAGGCAGAGAGAGGTTTCATGTGGATCCCGTCAACAGTCCAAGTGTAGTTTTCTGTGTGAAATGCCACCTTCGTATGCCCAAGGGGCTGCCACGTCCAGCCTGATGAATAGGGGTGGGCATGAACTGAACCACGAATCAAAATTCGTCACGAATTTTGCCCTGTTCGTGGTTTGCAAACCGATATTGTGACAAGTCTACCATCGCTGCGGCTGAATGTGCCTGCTCTAGCCTGCAGGCCCTATTCCACCCTGCCTTCCAAAGTTTTCCCAACACTTGGAGAGGCTTTTCTTTCTTTCCAGTAGCCCGCCACCACCACCTGACCTTTTGCCAGAATTATCCACTGGGAGGGTTTGGAGTCCCAGGTTCCCTTCCTATTTCTGAGGCCTTGCCTCTTTATAGATGTCCCCAGCACCCGGTCACCATGGTGACAGTTTACAGCCTTTTGCATCCATGGAGGAATAGCCACTTACCAACTGCCTGCCTTCCCCCGGCGCCCCTTTTAAAATAGTGAGTCTGAGATGGTGGAGGTCTGTGTGGTACAGAGAACCACCACCAGCGTCAAAAGTTACAAAGTATTTATTAAAAATAGATTTCTCCAAGATTGGGGACAGCTGGTGGTGCAAGGGGAGAGGGTTTCACCACGATACCCTTTGGCATGTGGTGTTCCCTCAAGGGGCAATCCTCTCCCCAATGTTATTTTAACATCTTTATGGGGCCCCTCGCTCAGCTGGTGCAGAGTTCTGGGCTAGGGTGTCACCAGATGTCTGGCTAGAAGCTGAAAAGCATCCAGGACTCCTTCACTGATCCCTATGCCTTTTTCTTTTTTGGCTTCAGGAGATGGAAGAGGCCAGTCCAGAGCACAGTAAAACTAGCACAGCTGATGAGCATACAGTAATTAAACCAGGACGAGATGCTTCCCAGGTATGCACTGAATCTTTCTCTGGAAAACCATTGCTGGGGTCTGATAAGCAAGCAATTTCAGTGGGCCTTCGGGAAAGGGCAGATTATGATTTTCGGGTAGGGGAGAACAAAACACTGGTAAGGACACAACAAGTGGAAACCTTTGAGGATGTGCAGACGGGATGATGGGGGGATGCAGCAAGACGGATTGGTGCATCTTATCCAGGATGGGGTGGGGGGGAATCTCTGGATGTAAACTGGCTTTCTAGATGTCCCCATGGAACTCTGGGAACTGTAGTTGTCTGAGAGTGCCCAGGTGCCTTGAAGAACTGTGACTGCCAGGATTTCGTGGTGGGATTTCTTAGGAGGAAAAGCAGGTGATATTTATTTATTAAAAATGTCTATTAGCCACCTTTCTCCTTTATGGAGCTCAAGGCGGATTTACCAACATAGATAAAACACATAGAATAAAATGCACTAAAAACAAAATTTAAAGTCACAATTTAGGGCTACTTCAATCAAATGCAGTCCTAAATAAAACCATCTTTGGCTGCTTTGTAAAGATCGAAAGCGGCCAGGTGCACCTCCCTGGGGACGTTGTTCTGTAATTGTGGGGCAGCCACTGAAAAGGCCTTTCCTTGTGTACCCCCCAAACGAGCCTCTTTGATTGGTGGGATAGTCAGGAGGGCCCCTCCTTCTTAACTCTGGGGGACGAACATACGGAAGAAGGCAGACCTCCGTTAGCAGAGGAGACGGGTGTGTCCAACTCAATATGTCTCCGTCCCACTTGCCTGCAGATCCTGGACGTAGATCTCCCTGTCCCTCTCCCTCCCCCTCTTCGCAGGCCTCCGTGGAAGGGATCGTGGTCTTGCACCAGTTTCCTTTCTCCTCCTCTCTCCAGAGGATGTCAGTCATTGTGCAGGAGCTGGGGAAGAACTCTTACGACCTCTACATGAAAGGAGCCCCGGAGATGGTGGCCAGTTTTTGCACAGCAGAGTCCGGTAAGGGCAGAGGGAGGGAGAGACCCAGAGGTGGGGCAGGCTCTGAGGGTCCTGGCCTGGTGCAGGTGAGGGCAGCTTTACACACTAGGTGTGCTGCGGTGAACACCGGAGAGGAAGAAGAAGAAGAAGAAGAAGAAGAGATTGGATTTATACCCCGCCCTTCACTCAGAGTCTCAGAGCAGCTTACAGTCTCCTTTCCCTTCCCCTCCCCACAACAGACACCATGTGAGGTAGGTGGGGTGGAGAGAGCTCTTTCAAGGACTGCATTTGAGAGAACAGATCCAATAGAACTTGTGACTGACCCAAGGTCACACTAGCAGCTGCAAGTGAAGGTGTGGGGAATCAAACCCAGTTCTCCCAGATTAGAGTCCGTGCTCCTAACCACTACACCAAACTGGAGGGTATCGCATACGGGGATGGCGCAGCCTCATTCCGGGTATATATGAGAGCACTGAGATATGTGTGAACATTTGCTGCGAGGCACAGGAGGGGACTGCGCTGTCACTGCCATGCACACGTGCAGCTGCCCTTTCGCTCCCTGGCTGCCTTTACGTCCCAAATCTTCAACTTTCTGTGATGCAACGGTCGTGTTTGTTTTGGATATCTGGAGCGGTTTCGTGGTCTTCTGCGTTGTTTTCCATGAGAGGCGTGATTGGCAAACGTGGGAGCCAAACACGGAAGAGGTGAGCAGCGCATCCAGCTGGGAGTCAAAGAATGAGCCGCAGTTATGAAACCCGGATGGATCCCAGGTTGATGAGTCACAGTAGCTCACGGTTGTAGGCGTGGCCTTCGTTGTGTCTCCGCAAACAGTGGTTTGCCAAACAGAGAACCAGTTTGGTGTAGTGGTTAAGTGCGAGAGGTTTGATCCCCCCCCTCAATGTGAAGTCTGCTGGGTGACCTTGGGCCAGTCACAAGTTCTCTCTGAATGCTCTCAGCCCTACCTGCCTTTGAGACTCTCTAGGGTAGAGAAAAGCGGGGTATAAAAACCAACTCTTCTTCTTCCTCCTCCTCCTCTCTCCAGGCCAGGTTTCATAGAGTGACACATCTTCTGATTCGCTCATTTGCTACCAAGATGTCCAGATGAGCCGACTGTTGTGATGAGGATCAGGCAGCCATTTCCCTTTCCTGGTTTATCAAAGAGGTGTAGAGAACCAGAGAGAGAGAGAGAGAGAGAGAGAGAGAGAGAGAGAACAAGACGGAGGGGGGGGGGGGGGGGGGGGGGGTGGGGTGGGGTCTGTCCTCAGGTATCTTCTGACAGGACAGTGGCCCCAGAGGCCAAGTCCCTTCTGGCTTCCTTAGCCATCCCTGGTGGTGAAAGAGACTCTGGCCCAGCTGCTCCCACCCCGAACAGGGACTCATCCAGGACAGCCAGGCTGCATGCATGGACGCACCAGGGGAACAGGTCCCGTGTGATTTTGTGACCCTCTGTCCAGCCTCCCTCCCCACTGCCGTGGGGCTTCTCTCTCACACAGGGATGGCTTCCTCTCCCCTCCACAGTTCCCAGGGACTTCCTCCAGGAGCTCCAAGGCTACACCTCGCAAGGCTTCCGCGTCATCGCCCTGGCACAGAAGGCGCTCGCCGTGGGCGAGGACAAGGATCTGGGTGACTTGGAAAGGTGAGGCCGGCCGAGAGGCTCCTGTGGCCAAGGACGAGTCGCCCGTCGGGGGCACGCCACGCCACGCCAGGCAAGAGCTCCGCTCATGGAGAGAAAGTTACTTAGATGCAGCTGAGTAGCTCATGCCATCTTATCCGGCTTAGGGTTAGGGTCTGGATGGGGGCCTTTGGTGCTGGCCAAGGGGCAGCTCATTCTTCCGCACAGTTTTGCTTCCACCCCCAATACCCCTCCACCCCAGGAGGGGCCTTTTTAGTCAGGGAAATAGCACCAGAGGGGATTTAACGTGCAACGGCCCTGATCCGTCGGGCCTCCACCGCTCCCATGGCTGCTTTTTCAGTCCGTCAGTGACTGGAGAGGTTCTGCTGTCAGCCTCTGCTTCTTTTTCGGAGGGGCCAGCCGTCTTGGCACTGCTGTGAGTAGCCGCACGGGAGCGAAGCCAGAGCCGGGGTGGCGGGATCTTGGCCTCGGTGCCCCGCGAGCTCACAGCACAGCATGTATCTGTCCCCTGTGGAAGTGACCCCTCCTGTCTTTCCTTTTGGCCCGCCCTAGGGAGGAGGTGGAATTTGGCCTGAACTTCCTGGGCCTGCTGGTCATGGAGAACCGGCTGAAGAGGGAGACCGAACCGGTCCTGGAGGAACTCACGGCCGCCCGCATCCGGACCGTGATGGTCACAGGTACCACAGTGTGTGTGACAGTCAGAAACTCTGAAGCCATGAGAGGAAAGATTCTACCCACCCACCCACCCACCCCAGTTTCCCCCCGGTGGGGGGGGAATGAAAATTTTAGAAAATCTGAAATACATTCACTGCTTAGTTTCTTATCAAACCTAAATTAATTGTGTTACATCAGCAACATGAAATGCATCAGATTTCTATAAGCAAAATTGCAAATATAGCTCATACTTGAGAGAGAGAGAGAGAGAGTGCAAATGGCTGCACTTGGTGTCACTTTAGCAGATTGCCTTAATTTTCGCCATCTGAGACACAGGAAAGATTAAAAGCTGAAGTTATTATTTCAATTTTGCTCAGAAACCATTTCATATAATGATAGTTAGGGACTACCAGCCTATCTGGATATCATATTTAAAAAAACACTGAAGTCTTTATTAGCATCAGGTACACTGCAGCATATTAATTGATGCCATAATTACTCACAATAAACGTAATTCTGAAAATATATTGTATTCAGATTCAGGTGGGTAGCCGTGTGGCTCTGAAGCGACAAAATAAAGTGTGAGTCCAGGGACACCTTTAAGACCATACCTAGAATTATACCCAGTCTGTCTTAAAGGTGCCACTGGACTCAAACTTTGTTATACTATATACATCTTGCCATGATACCAGGCCTAAGATTAAGAATGAGCAGCCTGCAGGCCTCAAGGAAGCCTCTCTTCTGCAAAAACCTGAGACCTTGAGTAAAGTTTGCAATAGGCACACAGTTCCCAAGTCCCTTCTGAGCTACAGAGTTGGACTGGGGGTGGTGGTGGAGTGGAAACAGACACTTATCCTTGTGCTATAGGGTTGCCCACTCCAGGTTGGGAAATTCCTGGAGATTGGGGGGGGGGGGGGAGGTGGAGCCTGGGGGGGGGGGACAGTCTTCAAGGGCACCCCCATGTAGACTACATTGCAGTAGTCTAAGTCAGAAGTCATGGGGGCTAATGTTGAAGACACAGTTGCCTCATCCCCCCAGCGCAGGTGTACAGAAATACCAGCATAGGTCCTTGGATCCTCCTGGCCTGTACTTGTTGCTAGGAATCAACTATATCCTGGCCCAGTTTCAGTTGACAAACGTGCCTTCAGGTTTGCTGGAGAGTTTAGAGCTCTCTTTCTGAGACGTCTACTCTTGGCCACCCTGTGTGGAAGGAAAGACCTCTAACTTCTGAGGACCCGACCAATGGAGCAGGGCAAACGTAGCTTAAGCCAGCCCTGCTGCTCTCCAGGTGACAACCTCCAGACAGCCGTCACTGTCGCTAAGAACTCCGGGATGGTTTCCGGCAGCAGCAGAGTGATCCTCGTGGAAGCAAGTGAACCAGAGGGATCCACCCCAGCCTCCATTACCTGGCAGCTGATGGAGGACAAGCATCCAGGCCCTGGGGAAGGGAAAGTAAGCCAGAGATTCCAGGAGGTCATTGGCTGCCCTGCGCAACCCCCTGGGATACCGTGAACTGGGGGCCTCAGGAGAACTGTGGAAGGGGGACCCGGGGCCATGCTTCTCTCCCCCCCCGCAGGGCTTCCTGGGAGGTCTGTCCTGCTGACTCCCCCTGGCCCCGGCTTGCGTGGGGAGGCGGCCAGGAGGCATTTTAGCCACGGACCCCGGGCTCATGGTGGCCTTCAGTCCGAGCTCCGAGCTTGAGCCACTTCTGCAGTTGTGGGGTGGGGGGTCACCAAGGCCTCTTGTGCAAAGTGAGAGAGTCAAAATGATGCCAGTCCCAGAGGGCAGCGATTTAAGTAGCCCCTTGGAAGATTTCCCAACCCCCCTCCCACCTTCTGACCAGGATGGAAGGACTGAGAGATCTCGATTCTGAGTTGTACCTGATGACGGGAGCGTTGGCTCTTGACATCTCAGACGCCCAACATCTATCCGTTCACGCCCTCTTCCCAAAACAGAAAGAGCTGTACCCAGAGCCCCCTCCTGCCCCTTTTCATCAGTTGCACCAGCTAGCAGCAGGCACTGCCCCATGGAGTAATTCTGACTCGGTTTCCAGGACCTCTGCATTGCCATCGAGGACAAGGTGGAGCTTGGCAGGCCGGGCACCGAGTTCCATTTTGCCATGAATGGGAAGTCCTATCAGGTCCTCACCAAGTACTTCAGCAGTTTGGTACCAAAGGTAAGTTGGGGGGGGGGACATCCTGGCCCTTTCTTCACAAGGCTTGCTTGGAAATGAGTCCCTTTGGGACGAAGCCTTTGCAAAGACAGCAGACGGGGGCTCTCTTCTTGTGTGGGATAGATGGGGGGGGGGCCTCTCTCACCACTTAAGGCACACCTGGGCTTGCGAGCTGCGAGCTGCCTGCTTACCTTTCGACAGGTACTTCTGAATGGAACTGTGTTTGCCAGGATGTCTCCAAGCCAGAAGTCCAGCCTTGTGGAAGAGTTTCAGAAGCTGAAGTAGGTTCCTTGCTGTAATGCGGTGGAGGGGGGGAGTGAGGCCCTGGGCCCCTGTGCGCCGCCTGCTTCTCTGGCTCATGCCCCTGCCCTTCTCTCGAGCCCCTTTGACCGTGGAGGCTGACCCAGGGATGACGAGGGAGGGCTTTCCCACTTTCTCATTCTCCTCTCTTGTACGTTTCTGTCTCTTCGCATGCGGGAGTGTGTGTGTGTCTGTTCCACATCTGTTTTATTCCCCCTGTTACTCCAGTTTATGTCCAGTGCAGGTTTTTATGCTGGATACAAAGTGGTGTGATATTGAATTGACCACTAGAGGGACGGAAAGCATGTGGGACGGGAAAAAAAGACCCCAAAGAGAGAGGAACTTACAAGAGAGCAGGGCCGGTGCCAGGTGGGGTTTTTTTTGCACACTAGGTGAGGCTACCTTCTGGCGCCCCCCCCTCCCCGTGCGCTCACCAGTTTTCAAACACAAATGCATCTCCTGAAGGTGGCACTCTAGGCAACCGCCTAACTCGCCTATATGGACGCGCCAGCCCTGGAAGAGAGTGGCCCCTTTAAGACCAACAAAAGTTTATTCAAGGTATGAGCTTTTGTGTACAAAAAAACTCATGCCTTGAATAAACTCTTGCTGGTCTCAAAGGAGCCGCCGGACTCAAACTTTGTTCTGCTGCTTCAGACCAACATGGCTGCCCCACCTGGATTTATGAGAGAGGGAAACGAGAATGCGGGAAAGCCCAGCGATTCCCTGGCCAGGAAGGCTGATCCTGTTGCCCGCCAGTCTTAGAAGGACTGGACCCTGGGGCCCCAGAGACGGGGCCCCACCCCTTCTCTGAAGAAGAATGAAGCCCCCGATTTTCGTCACGCACGCCACCTTTGCGCTTTGACTTCTCCCTCTAGTCCCTCTTCTGCTGGCCTTTGCAAGCTGCCTTCTTCCAGGGCTCCCATGCCTCGCGACTGCTGATTCCGCCAACCCCCGAGGCAGGTGTGAAACCACCTGACCTCCCTGAGTCCAATTGGAGCTTCTTCCTAGCAAGGATACCTCAGTCACCCCCATCTGGGCCTTTTGCCTCCAGTGAACTTAGAAGGGTGGCGCTCGGTTCAGGGGCTGCTCATGCTCAGAGGCACTCTGGTCTTCATCGCTGGTTTATTATCCTGTTTGGGGGCTCTTGGCTGGCGAGCCTGCTGAGCGTCAGTCCCCCCTCCAGCCGTCTAACACTGGCTGCCTGTCCCCTCCAGCCGCGAGGGGGTCATGTGAAGGCAGCCCCTTGCCACCTTTGGCTTCTGACCCCAGGGAAACCAGATGCTCCTCCTTGCTGTACGTGCCCAAGAGGTGGCGATGCCCTCTCTTCCTCCTTCGGGACTGTTTTTGCGTGCCAGGCTGGCAAAACAGATGTCTGTCCATGTGTGTGTGTGTGTGTGTGCAGACTTCCCTGATTCCCATGTCAAAGACGATCGGCTAATTTGTCTTCTCTCTTCTCTGCCAGTTACTACGTGGGGATGTGTGGAGACGGCGCCAATGACTGCGGGGTAGGTTGCCCTCGAACTCCGCTTTGGCTTATAAATGCTGATGCCCTCCCATGAGGGACAGGCATCAGTGGAAATTCTTTTTAAAAAGACAAATTTGCTGTTGTGTTGGTGGTGGGGAACGGATTTGTGAGAATCATTTAGAAATTAAATTGTGCATGCCACATGTTGTTTCTTAAGTCATCTCTTAGCACATTAGTTTGTTGAGCCAGTTTGATGTCGTGGTGAAGTGCGCGGACTCTGATCTGGGAGAACTGGGTTTGATTCCCCACTCCTCCACTTTCAGCTGCTGGATGACCTTGGGCAAGCCATAGTTCTGATAAGAGCTGTCCTTGAAAAAGAGCAGTTTCTGTCAGAGCTCTCTCAGCCCCACCTACCTCACAGGGTGTCTGTTGTGGGGAGGGGAAGGGAAAGGAGTTTGTAAGCCGCTCTGAGACTCCTGCGGGTAGTGAAGGGCAGGGTATAAATCCAATCTCCTCCTGCGCCTCCTCTTCTTAGAGAGCCAGTTTGGTGTCGTGGTTAAGTGCGCAGACTCTAATCTGGGAGAACCAGGTTTGATTCCCCACTCCTCCACTTGCACCTGGCTGGATGACCTTGGACAAGCCGTAGTTCCGTCAGAGCTGTTCTCTCAAAGAGCAGTCCTTGAAAGAGCTCTCTCAGCCCCAAGAAGGGTTGCCAACAGTGTTCCCTCTAAGCTGAGTTAGTGTGAGACAGCTCACACTTTTTTAGCCTCCGGCTCACACGTTTTTGTCTCAGCTCAAGAAGGATGACTCCAGAGCAAACTGATTTATGCAGCAGCCAGATCGCTCTCTCACAACTTTAGTACAGAGGCTCCCCCCCCCCCGGCTCCTTGCCTGGCCCCAGCAGAGGGCCGCTTCTGCTGCTGCTGTCTTCACGGTCTTCCCTCCTCCCCTTTGTGCGCTTCCAGGCATTGAAGATGGCGCATGCTGGGATCTCCCTCTCCGAGCAGGAGGCCTCGGTGGCGTCGCCCTTCACGTCCCAGACCCCCAACATCCAGTGCGTGCCAGAAATGATCAGGTGAGTCTGTGGTCCTGGGGGTGGCACAGCTCTCTGTGGGAGCCACCAGGGTCAGCGTGGCCTCTGAGTCGGACCAAAGACGTTCGGAGAGGCCCAGTCCAGGGGGGGCCGGGAATGGAGCTCCCAGCATGTCTCTAAAAATCGGGGTCGCTTGGACTTGTTTCTTTGTTTCATTTGACTAGCAGTAAAGCTCCTGGTAAAAGCAATACAATGAGCTCTAGAAAGATGTGCGGTATAAGGAATGCATTGGGTGGAAGCAGGTTAAGAGAGAAAGGGGGGGGCGCCGGAATTCTTCCTCCCTCCCCTTTTGTCCCCCCCCAGCTCATTTTAGATATACGTATTCATATTTTTTTGCATTGTAGAGTCTTTGGAAGGTTGGCAGCAGCCTTGGGAATGTTGACAGTGAAAGGCAGAGTACGCTGGGGGGGGGAAGTGGCG
>NW_015164676.1:724505-734143 GCF_001447785.1 Gekko japonicus
CTTGTCCCCGGTAGGCCTCTTGGCGGCAGCAACCTGGAGCGTCGGCGGGTCTGGAGCGGTGCAGGTCTAGCGCAGCTGCCCTTCCCAAAGGAGCAGTGGGTGGCAGACAGGGGCAGGCAGTGGCATGCACTGCCCGTAAGCACCGGCTTCAGCGCAGGCTGAGGCTGAGCCAGGCGCAGCGCCAAAGCGAACCATCAGGGCTGGAGTCTTGGCAGGGCTGGAGGGTCCATGTTCTGAGGGAGCTGGGCATAATGAGGTAAATTTTTGCGGGTGCAGCTTCTGTGGGTGGGACTCGGGCAACGCAGCCAGTGAATAGGGACACGTTCTGAGTGACAGGTCATTGAGCCAACTGATTTGGGAGCGTGTGGAATGTTCTGGAAAGTGCCACCCCCAAAACACAATCATATATAAGGAGAGATATCCCACCTTTCTCCACAGTGGGGGACCACAGCGGCTTCCGTCGTTCTCTTCTCCCTTGTAACCTCACAACACCCCTGTGAGGGAGGCTAGGCTGAGGGCGTGTGACTGGCCCCAGGTCACCCAGTGATTGGAACCTGCGTGCCCCAGACCCTGGCCTGACACTCTGACCGCCACACTGTCCTGGCTCTCCTTGGGACCGCCATGCCGGGGCTGAGGGGAGGGTGCAGCAGCCCTGGGACCTTTTCCCATGCTCAGACCATGGCCCTGTTAGAGTAACCGCAGAGTATCGTTGCCTGCAGGTTTCTCTCAAGGAGGCAACCTGCAGCTGTGCAGGGCCAGGTTCACTTTGGGAAACTGTGTGTGTGTGAACGTAGCAGTCCCAGTCAGAGCGAGGCCCCCACATGCCTGATTTTAGAGAGAAAGCCCTGTTCAGGGGACTCCCCCTGCGACATCCATTTCAAGCCCTTGGCCATGGGTGGCCTTGGGCCAGTCCCTCTAACCGCACAAGGTTGTTGCCGCTGAACTGGGGAAGGGGAGGAACAAAATCCCTCAAGCTGCCGGAGGCAGGGAGGAAAGCCAGCCACAGCCTGCTCCCCCCCCCCCCCAAAAGTGCTGCCCGGGGCCACGTTGCCAAGTCCCAGAAGGACCAGACTGGCTCCTGGGCACTTACCGTGGCACAAGCAATTGGCCCTTCTTCTCCGGGGAGTGCGGAAGGGCTGCAGACACCCCCAGAGGGCTGGATCTTTTTCTCTGGGTGCCTGAACGGTTCTCCTGCCTCCGAGGGGCTTTGAGCAGGTGGCCGGCGCAACCCTTCAAGAGCCTGTCCGTTTCTCCCCCTAGCGAAGGCCGGGCCTCCCTCGTCTCCTCCATTGCGGTGTTTAAATATCTGATCCTTTACTGCATGATCGGGTTCGTGGGGTCATCTCTGCTTTTCTGGGTAAGTGCCTCGACTTCTCCGGAGAGCTGAGCGCAGCTCCCAGCTAACACCCTAATCTTGGGCTGGAGGGAAGCAGTCGCTTTGGTCCGAGCGACTGGAAGGTGGCACGGGTGTGTGTGGGTGGCTTCCTGTGGGGTTGCTCCCTTGCCTCTGCCAAACAGGTCGGGGGCGAAAAAAACAGGTCGGGGGTGGGGGGTGGACTGAAGTGCTGCGAAGACTCCCGTAACCCACAAACAGCCACCGCCAAGGGCGGAGGATGCACACCCCACCCAGCCCAGCCCAGAAACAGTTCTGGACTTTCCGAAGGAGAGGCTGGTTTTCCTGCCAAAGAGTTGAGAGGGAGCAGGCGATCCAGCCTACAGGAAACACTTCTCGATGCAACAAGGAATTAAAATGTGGAATTCACTGCCAGAGGATGTAGTGATGGCCACGGGCATGGGCAGCTTTAAAAGGGGATTAAACAGGTCCATGGAGAGCAGCTCTTTCAGTGGTTACCAACCATGGGGACGAGAGGCACGAAGCCTCTGAAGCCCAGAGCCAGGAGGCATCTACAGGGGAGGCCTCGGCCTCTATGCCCTGCTGCTGGACCTCCAGAGACACTGGCTTGCCCCTGTGTGTGAGGCAGGATGCTGGACTGGATGGACCCTCACTGGTCTGATCCAGCAGGGCTCTTCTGATGTTCTTATGAAGCCCTCAGCCTCTATGCCCTACTGTTGGCCCTCCAGAGGAACTGGCTGGCCCCTGTATGTGAGACAGGATGCTGGACTAGGTGGACCACTGGTCTGATCCAGGAGGGTTCTTCTGATATCCTTATGAAGGCCTCAGCCTCTCTGCCCTGTTGTTGGCCCTCCAGAGGAACTGGCTGGCCCCTGTATGTGAGACAGGATGCTGGACTAGAGGAACTCTCACTGGTCTGACCCAGTTGGGCTTTTCTTACATCTTTAAGTCCGTAAGTCTCAAGACATGATTTGCCCATTCAAAGCATCCCTGCCCAGTCATTTCTTGACACCCCCCCCACCCGATAATCTCCCAGGGCAGTTTATTTCCCACTGCGGAAACTGCCCTTCCCATCCGGAAGCCCTTCCTTCGGCACAGAAGCCCGATCCTGCCATTGAAAAGGGATCTCCCCAGGGCGCTGGTCTCTAGAAGGAGGGAGCCTGCAGTGCGAAAGCTTTCTGGAAATGCCGCGAGTGGAAGAGCAGATGTCACGCGGGGCAAGATGGCACCGAGACCAGCCGTCAGCGGGGCTTCTGCCGTTAACCTGCCGTCTGCCATTTATTGCCACTGGAACTGGGGGGGGGGGGGGGGAGCTCTACTTTAAACGGGAGGGGCCAGAAATCCCACTGCCTGAGACAGACTGTGGGGCCTGGCTACGGTCGCCAACTCTGGGTGGCAAAATTCCTGGAGATTTGGGGGTAGAGCCTGTGGAGGGTGGGATTTGAGGAGGGGAGGGGCCTCCAGAGCAGCCATTTCCTACAGGGAAAGTGAACGCTGTAGTCTGGAGACTAGAGGTAATACCAGGAGGTCTCCATAAATGCTCCACCAGTAAGTTGGCAACATTAGGCCCAGCCTCCTGAGAACTGTCTCAGTGCCAATGGCTTGGGAATCATGACAGCCACCAGGCATTGAGGTTGTCTGTGTCTGGGGCAGGGGCCCCTCTGGCAGTATTTTGTGGGTGTCTTTTCCAGACCCCCAAGTACCCTGGGGGGACACTAGAGGCTGCCCCAGTGCAACAAAAGCCTCGGCTGAACTGTTTTTTTTCCCTATCAGCAACTCCAGATCCAGGGGAATTACCAGTACCTCGTTCAGGACATCGGCATCACCATCATCACCTGCCTCACAAGTAAGCGGGCCAGTTTCCCCACTGACCCGTCCGGGCGGAGTTGTCTCTTGGCCCCGAAGAGCTGCCCTGTGGCTGGAATGGGGGTTGGGGAGCTCGGTCTGTGTCTGGTTCATTGCAACTGCATTCCTTTCTGTGCTTGTTCTGCTTTGCGCCGAAATGCTTATCTATACAGATGTGCAGGAGGGAGTTGTCTGTGTCTGGGGCAGGGGGTTTGGTGTAGTGGTTAAGTGTGCGGACTCTAATCTGGGAGAACCGGGTTTGATTCCCCACTCCTCCACTTGCACCTGCTGATGTGACCTTGGGTCAGTCGCAAGCTCTGGCACAGCTGTCCTTAAAAAAGAGCAGTTTCTGTCAGAGCTCTCTCAGCCCCACCCACCTCACAGGGTGTCTGTTGTGGGGAGGGGAAGGGAAAGGAGTTTGTAAGCCGCTCTGAGACACCTTTGGGTAGTGAAGGGTGGGGTATAAATCCAATCTCTTCTCTTCTTCTTCTTGTATTGTCTGGGTTTCTCCTAGGTGCCGTGGGAGAGTGTTGGTTCTCCGCTTCAGCTACCTAACGGTCTCCAGGCTATATCCTGCGTGTGGGAGGGTGCCTAATTGGCCAGTGCTCTGGGGGGGGGTGCATACGAATACCCTATTATGCCCACGGGGCAGCTGCCATTCCTAACAGTGCCTATGTTACTGCATCTATAGCTCTGCAATAAAAGTATTACCGTTCCTGAATGCGTGTACTTCATTGTTGGCTGTGGGTTCTGACAGGCGTGTCAGTTGGCCATAGAAAAGCAGCCCTCAGGGGGTAGGGAGGGGATGTGAATTGGGCTGTGGCATTATGGAAGGGGGGAGGTCGACATTGCTCACCAGCTCAGTGCAAACCAAGCCTGCTTGGCTGCCACTCGAGACTGCTGAGCGGGGCCTGCCCTAGAAGACTGTGGCGTGGGGAGAGGGGAGGGAGCTCTGCCCGTGTGCACCCTTGACCCCCCTTTTCTCCCCACAGTGAGTCTGACCCACGCCCACCCCAAGCTGGCCCCCTACCGCCCCCCCGGCCAGCTCCTCTCTCCGCCGCTGCTGCTCTCCGTGGTTCTCAACGTGGTCTTCACTATCATTGTGCAGGTCTGCGGCTTCCTGCTGGTGAAGCAGCAGCCCTGGTACGCCGTGATTCGCAGTCACAGGTAGCCACTTCACCTGCATGGGGTGGGCGGGGGGGGAGGCTTTGATTCCCGGGTTTGATTTCCCACTCCTCCACTTGCAGCTGCTGGATGACCCTGGGCAAGCCATAGTTGTGACAAGAGCTGTCCTTGAAAAAGAGCAGTTCCTGTCAGAGCTCTCTCAGCCCTGCCTACCTCACTGGGTGTTGTGGGGAGGGGAAGGGAAAGGAGTTAGTAAGCCGCTCTGAGACTCTGAGTGAAGGGTGGGGTATAAATCCATGCTCCCTGTAAGCTGTGGAGTCTTGTGAGCAAAAATTCTACTTTGTGAGCTACTGGCATTAAGGTTGTGAGCGAGCGATTTGGCTGCTCGATCAATTAGTTTGCTCTGGAGCCCCATCCTTCCTGAGCTAAAACAAAAATGCGTGAGCTGGAGGCTAAAAAACTGTGAGCTAGCTCACACTAACTCAGCTTAGAGGGAACGCTGGTATAAATCCAATATCAGCATCAGCATCTTCTTCTTCCTCCTCCTCCTCCAGAGGGTGCCCTTCAGCCAATCAGACGTGGACCTCAGGCCTCGGCAACGGGACGGCCAACTCCACGGAGCCGCACCACCGGGTGCTGAGCTACGAGGATGCCACTCTCTGGCCCCTGACCACCGTCAACTGCCTCATCGTGGCCTTCGTCTTTTCCAAGGGGAAGCCCTTCCGGAAGCCCATCTACACCAACTGTGAGCACCGCTTCTTCTTCATCCCTTCTGGCACGGGGCCCCCCTCAGCCTCGGCCCCGGCCCCGCAAGCTGCGCACCCCGTGGGGCCAGGCAATGCTCCCTCTAAGCTGTGGAGTCTTGTGAGCAGAAATTCTATTTTGTGAGCTACTGGCATTAAAACCCTGAGCGAGCGATTTGGCTACTGCATAAGTTAGTTTGCTCCAGAGCCAGCCTTCCTGAGCTAAGGCGAGAATGTGTGAGCCGGAGGCTAAAAAACTGTGAGCTGGCTCACACTAACTCAGCTTAGAGGGAACACTGGTGCCAGGACCCGGCCGGCTGTGTTCACACATTCCGAGGGGGGGGAGATGCAAGCACAGAGTGCCAACAGGGGGCATTCTTCCCAAGGGGCTCGAAAGGATTCACATGGGTTATTCCAGCCCTGTGAGGTAGGCCTCCCTTCCCCTCCGCTCCCCGTGTCATGGCCAGCGGCTGAGGCTGACGGACAGGGGCTTGCTTGGGACCCACTGAGATTCAAACCAGGGACCCCCCCCCATGCTCTTGGGAAGGCAGATCACACTGGCTTGACGGGGCCGGCAGGGAGCAGCGGAGTCAGCCCCGGCGAGGTGGCCAGTGGCAAGAGGGGTTGATGAGGCCGTTTGGGGGCTGGGGTGGGGGGGCTGCATGCTCAGAATCCAACTAATTCTTCAGAGGGTTGTGTGAGTTGACTTGACCAGGCACATGTGCAGAGGTTACCCACCGAGGCCCCCCCCCCCCCCGCGGGTGCCCCCCCTCTCTGGGCTACCAAAGTCTTTGCCAGCCCCCATGGCCAATTATCCTCCGTGCATTAGGCACCAGGGGTGGGCCTGTGGCTGAGTCAGTGGTCGCGTCTGCTGTGCAGAAGGCCCAAGATCCAGTCCTCGGTGTCTCCAGGAGGAAGTACCTGGGCACTGCGTGATGCCGAAGATCCCTCCCTGAGACCCCGGGGGAGCTGCTGCCAGTCCGAGTAGACAATAGAAGAAGAGAAGAAGAGACTGGATTTATACCCCACCCTTCCCTAACCAAGAGAGTCTCAGAGCAGATTACAATCTCCTTCCCTCCCCCTCCCCACAACAGACAAACACCCTGTGTGAGGTAGGTGGGGCTGAGAGAGCTCTGACTGAGGACTGCTCCTGAGAGAACAGCTCCGAGAGAACTTGTGACTGACCCAAGGTCACACCAGCAGCTGCCTGTGGAGGAGGAGTGGGGAATCCAACCCGGTTCTCCCAGATTAGAGTCTATTCTCTTCACCACGACACCAAACTGGCTCTCTGGACCAAGGGTCTGACTCAAGGCTTCCTTTAGGGAGGGGCCGTGGCTCAGTGGCCTCTGCTTGGCCTGCAGAAGGTCCCAGGTGTTCAATCCCCGGCAGCATCTCCAGTTAAGAGGACCAGGCAGGAGGTGATGGGAAAGGCCTTTCTCTGCCTGAGACCCTGGAGAGCCGCTGGCAGTCTGAGCTGACAGGACTGACCATGATGGCCCAGGGCCCGGGGTCAGCAATGCCTTCATGTGCTCCTGACCCCTTCCCGGGCTAATCAGCAAAGAACACCTTTTCTCCCCCTTCCGTCACGCTAGAACTCAAGCCCCCACCCCCCATGACTCTGTCTGGCAGGGGATGGGGGACAGGCCAAAGGCGAACATCCTGCTCACAATACCAGCTTCACACAGGGAGCTGCAGGATGTGTGGGTGGCCGTTTGCTAAGCTGGAGCTTCGAAATGTATCACACATGTGGTATCTAAATAGAACCTCCATGGCCAGAGGCTGTCTACCATGGGGGCAAAGAGGGCTGTGGCTTCTGGCGGGCTTCCTGAAGGCCCCCGTCTCGCTGCTGTCGGGCGCTGCCAACCAAGGCTCCCTCTAAGCTGAGGAGTCTCGTGAGCAAAAATTCTGCTTTGTGAGCAACTGGCCTTAAGGTTGTGAGCTATGAGCGATTTAGCTGCTGCATCAATTAGTTTGCTCTGGAGCCCCATCCTTCCTACACTAAGACAAAAACATGTGAGCTGGCGGAGGCTAAAAAACTGTGAGCTAGCTCACACTCACTCAGCTTAGAGGGAACAGTGCTCCCAACTCCCAGCCCCTGGCCCTCGTTTTGCCCAGTCCCAGAGGAACCCTTCCCTGGGGAGTCACACGGTGCCGTTTCCCTTTTGGCCCCTCAGACGCCTTCTGCATCGCGCTGTGCCTGCAGCTCGGGGTCTCCCTCTTCCTGTACTTTGCTGACATCGAGAGGATATACACGGGGATGGAGGTGAGTGCGGGAGGCAGGCTGCAAAGAGCTCCTGGCCCTCAAGCGGGTTAACACGTTCGCTGGGAGCACCACCCTGCCAGGCCCCTGGCTGAGAGCCATGGGAGAGGGGGGGCAGGTCTCGGCCTCTGCTCCCTCTGCAGGGCCTCAATGCGGCCCCCCAGCCAGGCTGCACCCCTGAGCACTGTGACGCTGGAAGCCAGCCCCAGATCACACGCGGGTCTCCCTTGGGCTAGTGCGGGGCTGGCGGAGGGGGCTGGCGGTAAAGGAGGGCCGATCAGACAGGGCTCTTGGGGGCTGGCGGCCAGGTGTCGTGGGAAGAGGGTTGGACTAGGAGCTGGATTCCAATACCCCACTCTGCCACCAAAAGACACACTCTGCCTCTCAGGCAGACCCGCCTCAGCAGGTGGATGTTGGGAGGCTAGAGGTGGTGGTGGTGGACATCGCCCCCAGCAACTTGGCGGAAAGACAGTATGGACACAACGACTGAGGACGGTCTCTTCCTTCCCAGCTTCTCTGCACCCCCATGATCTGGAGGGTTTACGTCCTGATCGCGCTCGTGGTCTTGTTCTCTGTCTCCTTCTTCACAGAGGTGAGTAGACCCCCCCCCATTCTTTGCCCCCTGGAAATGATCTGAGTGCTTTCCATCTGAGCAGGGGGCACTGTGGCTGGCACTCCCTCTGTGCGTGTGTGTGGTTTTTTTTGGGGGGAGGAAGCAGGAAAAGAGGCCCTCTTGCTCAAGCAAGAGGCGCACAGGCACGCGGGACACGATGCGGATCTCCCCCACGCACAGCTGTTGTATCAAAAGGGCCATGGCATCGAAATCGCAGGAGGTCATAGCCCCTCTGTATAGACTGCCTTGGTCAGGCCGCACCTGGAGTCCTCCTGTGTGCAGGTCTGGAGGCCTCACTTCAGAAAGGATGTGGGCAAAATCGAGAGGGTGCAGAAGAGAGCGACGAGGAGGAGGATCGGGGGTCTGGAGACAGAGCCCTATGAGGAAAGGCCTTGAGGGCCTTGGGAATGTTTCGTTTGAAGAAGAGGAGATTGAGGGGGGACATGATTGCTCTCTCTAAGTATCTGAAAAGCTGCCATTTGGAGGAGGGCAAGGAGCTGTTCCGGTTGGCGGCAGAGGAGAGGACCCGAAGCAACGGGTTTAAATGACGTGCAGAAAGGTACCGGCTGGATATTAGGCAAAACTTTTTCACGGTCAGAGTGGCTCAAAGGTGGAATCAGTTGCCTAGAGGGGTGGTGAGTGCTCCCCTTCACTGGCAGCTTTCAAGAAGAGGCTGGAGGAATATTTGTCAGGGATGCTCTAGGCTGGTCCTGCACTGGGCAGGGGCTGGACTAGGTGGTCTCTGCATGGCCCCTTCCCACTCTAGGATTCCATGATTCTATCATATCAACAAAGGTGTGCTCCTGGACTACTATTGAATATGATCTAAGTTACCAACCAGGATGGGTGAGCTGAGACTGAAAAATAAGGGGGAGGAGGAAGAAGAGGAGGAGGAGATTGGATTCATACCCCACCCTTCACTCGGAGTCTCAGAGCGGCTTCCAAACTCCTTTCCCTTCCCCTCCCCACAACGGACACCCTGTGAGGTAGGCGGGGCTGAGAGAGCTCTGAGAGAAACTGCTCCTTTTCAAGAACACCTCTGAGAGAACTGTGGCTTGCTCAAGGTCATCCAGCCAGGTGCAAGTGGGGGAGTGGGGAACCAAACCCGGCTCTCCCAGACTAGAGTCCGCGCACTTAACCACTGCACCAAACTGGCTCTCTCAGGGAGCAAGTGGACGGGGAAGGGAAGATTGGGGGGGCAGACCTCCCTCTTGCTTCCTCAGCTGCCCTGCTGGGAGCCACACAGTATGTGTGAAAGAGCTGCAAGTGGCCTAGTGAACTTTGCTCAAGGGCCCAGCCGGCCGACTCAAGGAGTGTGGCTGACTGAGCTCTGCATGCCCTGCGCCCCTTAGTGGCTGCCGTGCAGAACGGCACAAGAAGGAAAATAACTCAGATGCATCAGCCAGATATGGCACGAGGCTGGCTTTGGGGTCCCTCTGACTGTGGCACCCCCTGCCCCCCTGCTTCCCAGTCTGCGTCACTGAGCATGAGGTGGCTGATCAGTGGCCCTCAGGGGCCAGAGGCGGCAAGCTGGTGGGAGGAGAGGAAACTGGCAAAGCGGATCCCCCCCCCGCCGCCCAGTCTGCGTCACTGAGCATGAGGTGGCTGATCAGTGGCCCTCAGGGGCCAGAGGCGGCAAGCTGGTGGGAGGAGAGGAAACTGGCAAAGCGGATCCCCCCCCCGCCGAGGAGTGAGCTT
>NW_015164676.1:735438-761784 GCF_001447785.1 Gekko japonicus
ATCCCAGAACCGGCCCGGTCCTCAAACGCTCTCTCTCCCTCCCCCAGGATGCCATCCTGCAGAACCGCCGCCTCTGGTTGTGGATCAAGGCGCTGTTCCGATTCCGCTCCTCCAGCCAGTACCGGGTGTTGCAGAGGAAGCTGGCGCAGGATCCCGCCTGGCCGCCCGTCAACCGAAGGGACTTTGCAGAGCCCGCCAAGGGAGAGACCCACGTCAACCCCGCCTACGAGGAGGAGGAGTCCGAGGAAAAGTAGCCGGCCAGCCGGTGGAGGAGGAGGAGGAGGAGGAGGAGGACTCGCTCACTGATACGGACTGGGAAGGGAAGGAACCTTTTCTTTCTGGGCAAAAAGGAAAAGACCCTCTGGAGATGTGGACGGGTCCCGCTGCAGCACTTTTTGGCACACAGCTGACTATTTTTTTAAACAAGTTGATTTCTACTTTTTGAATTTAAGGTATATTCCCCATTTGAGCACTTGGTCACTTTTTTCCAGCTCAGTTTTGAGCTACTTAAAAATCTGCAGCTGAGCCCACAGGCAGAAGCAAAGAGCACCCATTTAAGAACATAAGAACATAAGTGAAGCCATGCTGGATCAGGCCAGTGGGCCACCAACACTCTGCGTCACACAGTGGCCAAAACCCAGGGGCCATCAGGAGGTCCACCAGCAGGGCCAGAACTCCAGCAGCCCTCCCACTGTGGCCCCCCAGGTACCAAGAAGACAGAGCACCAATGCCCCAGACATAAGAACATAAGAGAAGTCAAAGTTGGATCAGGCCAGTGGCCCATCCAGTCCAACACTCTGTGTCACACAGTGGCCAAAAACACCAGGTGCCCTCAGGAGGCCCAGCAGTGGGGCCAGGAGGACACTAGAAGCCCTCCCACTGTTGCCCCCCACGCACCATGACTACAGAGCATCATTGTCCCAGACATGGTGTTCCATCCATACCTTGTGGCTCATAGCCACTGATGGACCTCTGCTCCACATGCTTATCTAATTCCCTCTTGAAGCCATCCATGCTTGTAGCCACCACCACTTCCTGTGGCCGTGAATTCCACGTGTTAATGACTCTTTGGGTGAAGAAGGACTTCCTCTTATCTGTTCCAAGCTTACTGTGCATTAACTTTAGGTTTTCAAGTACTTGTGAAGCTGGACAAAAGGGCCATTTGAGGATTCCAGTTAGGACCCACATTGTGGGAATAAAGTCAGGCCTGAATTTCTTTTATTCCTTGAAGAAAACAAAGTGATTTTCTTTTTGTGCTCTTTGAGAGTCAAGTGGCGGAGAAAGGGGGCAGCGCGGTGTGTGATGGTTTCCAAATGGAAAGGGAGCAAAAATGTAGGGAGGGCAGCCCAATCTAAACATCACCCATGAGGCTGGCATGAGGGAGGAACATCTAGAGAAAACTGAGGGGAAATAGCTATTTATTGGGGGGGGGGGAGTGGGAGGAGGCATTTGTTCGAATGCAAAACTGGGGCGGGGAGCCCCGCCGGTCTTAATCCTTCTCGAAGGCCAGGTTGGTCACGGAGACGAGGTCTTCTCGAGCAGGCGCAGAGGGGGCGGAGGGGTCCAAGGAGGGTTTTTTCCTGCTCGGGAGAGAGAGAGGAGGGGGAGTTATGGGACTCGAAGTGTCCTCCTCAGTGCCGCCCCCCCACCCTCCGTGAGGCTCCTGGGGGGGGGGATTTCTGCTTGCCCTTCAGCGCTGCAGGGCACATTGGCCTGGATCCCGGAGACCTCTGCTGCCCGTGCTGGCGCTTACCCCCAGTGTGCGACAGTGCTCCCTGTTGCAGGGATCAGGCCCGTCATCTCTTTGGTATTTCTGCTCAGCTGCTTCAAGCTGCCTGGGTCCAGAGGGGAAGCCGTGTGCCGCGTGCCCTCCGTGTCTTCCAGGCCAGGGGGCTTTCGGAGGGGCCACCGATGACTTCTGCTCCACCCCTCCAGCCCCTGTTTCGGCCATCCCCCTCCCGCCCGGAGTCCCTCGCTCTTCCCCTCTGTGGCCTCCCCTCGTGCCTCCTCCCAGGAAGGGCTTACCTGGTGCATCTTGCATACAGCACGACACCGAAGATCAGGGCCAGGAAGGTGAGGGCGGACACGACTCCCGCAATGATGTAGCCGGTGATGTTCTCTGAGAAAGGAAGGACGTGGAGGAGAAGGGCCCTCGGGGGGACGGTGTGCTGGCTAGACCGCCCGCGGCCAGTGGGGTGAAAAGGGCCCCGTCTCCTCCTCCCCCCAGCGCTGGCTGAGCAGGGACAGGGACAGAGTCGCTCTGTAGCAGGCGCAGCTCAAGCCGGCCCAACGGCCACTGCTGTGGGGGCCAAGGGAGCCTTGCGTGGCTTCTCTCCCCGTGAGCTGCACAAGCACTGCCCAGGAGGTGCGCTCGTCTTCTTCTGCACTGAATACTGATTTAAGAATAAGCCCAAAGGTGGGGGAGGGGGCAGGCGCGCCACGCCACAGGCTCTGGCCAGGAGGTGCCTGCACCCGCTGCACCCAAACAGAACGCCCCTGACGTGCTTCCAGGGTCACGGGTGGAGTGCTGAGGACGCACCACGGGAATGTGCAACCTCCGGGCTACAAGGTGTACCAAGGCGGGGGAAGGCAGAGCCAGCTTTGCTCTCTTCAGCAAGGGTGGAGCCGAAATGAACCCCAGGGCAACTTGCAGGGTCACCCCCCCTGTGCCGGTTCCACATTCGGAGTGGGTGGGGAGAGAGAGGGGTCCTACCTGGCTGCCGAACCTCCTCACAGAGGGGGCCCTGGTGGGATTCTGGGCAGGTGCATGAAAAGCCCAGGGTCCCGCCGGCTTCATCACAAACCCCGCCGTTCTGGCAAGGATTCGACTGGCAGGGGCCATCTGTGGGGGGGGGGGAGGAGGAGAGCAGCTCTGAGTGGTGGCCCTTGGTGGCCTGTGGGCCCCCTGCCCACCCCAGAGAGATGTCCCCCGGCACCCATCACCCCCCCGACGTCCTGCCCCCCACTGCGGCACACAGAGAGAGTTTTCACCCGTGGAGGGACCGACTCACCCGTGTAGCAGCCGCGGGTGTTGTTGGCTACCATGCAGGTCTCGTCCTGGGCACAGGCCACCTTGGAGCAGGAGAGGCCGGAGCTGTCCGTGCAGGTGCACACCTGGCTGCAGTCCTCGTTCATGAGACGGTCCCCGGCCTGGAGGCAAAGGGCCAAGGGTCACGCTCACCCCAGGGAAACTGAGGCACCATCACCCAGTGCCCCTGCGGCATTTGGGGGCCACGCACCGTAGCTAGTTGGGTGCCACAAGGACTGCGCAGCCCCCGTCAAATACTGAGGTGCTCAAAATGTCTTTCGTGCTCGACGATGACGGGCGAGGCCTCGGGTAGTGGGGGGCCTCACTGTAACCGATGGGACCACCTACCCTGTAATAGATGCCCTGGAAGGCGTAGCCGCAGTCTGAGAAGGGCACGCAGTCCAAGCCGCTGTGGACGTATCCGGGCACGCACTCGCAGTCTTCCAGGCAGGGGCTGTCGCACTCGGCTGGAGCCGCGAGGTTGGAGCAGGAGGCCGGACAGGCAGGCGCACAGAGGCTGTACCGGCTGTTTGGGGGGCACTGCCGGGCTGCAGAGGCGAGAGAGAGCTGCTGATGACTCTGGGCCGAGGAGGCCGGGATCACCGCCGCCTTGTAAATGAGCGAGTGCCCAAGCCTGGGCCTGGAATGGCAGGGCAAGCACTGAGGAGGAGGCCCCTGGGGAGCGGGCGGAGGCTCTCCCGCAGGCCCCGGGGCGCCCTGAGGCCCAGCAACCCGGAGCGAAGGAGGGTCCTCTGCTGAGCTCACCGCACGAGGTGGTTTCCCTCCAGTGGCCCATGGTGACGCCCTTCTCCTGGCAGGCCCACACGTACTGCTCCAGGGTGCGGCACAGCGCCAGGGCCCGGTTGGCTTCTGCACACATGTCGAAAAGGCAGTTCCTGGGGTGGGGGGAGGAGATGGGGAGGGTCACCCACTGGAGGCAGGACTCCTCCCCGGCTGCCGGAGAGGGAGCCCCTCGCAGGCCAAGAGGGAGGGGGGTCTTCTCATCCACAGCCCCCTCAGGCCAAGGCCTCTGCCAAGGGCTCCCTCTCGCACGGACACGCACACGAAACTGCCCCGGCCCGTCAAGGTCGGAATGGCCCCTTCTGACTGGCAGAGCCTCTCCGGCATCGTTCGCACCACGTGCCGCCGGGTCCTTGTAGCTGGAGATGGTGGGGATGGAGCCTGGGGCCCGCTGCAGGCCACGCAGGGGCTCTGCCAGTCAGCCACGGCCAGTGTTCCCTCTAAGCTGAGTGAGTGTGAGCTAGCTTGCAGTTTTTTATCCTCCGGCTCACAGATCTTTGTTTTAGCCCAGGAAGGGTGGCTCCAGAGCAGAATAGCCAAATCGCTTGCTCACCACTTTAATGTCAGTGGCTGACAAGATAGAATTTTTGCTCACAAGACTCCACAGCTTAGAGGGAGCACCGGCCATGGCCCCTCCCGACATAAAGGCGCCTTCTGCTGAGTGGCATCTTTGCTCTCTCCAGGCCGGCCTCGTCTCCTCTGATTGGCAGGGGCTCGCCAGGGCCTTTCACATCACCTGCTAGAGATCCCTCCAGGGACTGAAGCGGGTCCCTTGGTATGCAAATCAGTTGCCACTGGACCACTGGGGGCCACGGGAGACATGCCATTTTTTAACATGTTGCTTCAGGTTGCCCTGACTTGAATGTGTTCATCTCCTCAGCCAGACAGTGGCTGAGGGAAACTAATTCCCCAAGGGCCCCAGGGGCCTGATTCGGACTGGGACCATGGCTTTAGGCAAATGATACACCTCCACCATGGGAAGCCCCACCAGAGGTGCAAATAACGCCCCCACCTGGGGCCATCTCAGTCTGAGACCAAGCTGCAGTCCCGATCTGAATCTGCCCCCACTGGTGCCTGGGAAATGACTCCCCCCTGCCTGTTGCTGCCGGGGAATGAAATGAGTAGACGGGCCAGGGGAACCCCAACTTTACTCCATAAAAAATGTCGCCTCTGCTTTGGCCCTTGCATGTGCTGTGGGCCCATCTGGAGGCCACAGAGGGACCTGTCCTGCCACAGGGTTCCTGGGTCCCAGCCTCTGCCTTGGTCAAGAAACACTTTCCCCTGTCTTGGAGGCTCTAGAGATGGGGGTCATCAAGGGGGCCTTTCTCTGGGGGCTCCGGCGAAAACACGGAGCGGGCTTCACCCACGAGCCTGGGGACGCCAAACGGGGTCTTCATTCGGATCGTGGTGGCCTCTGAGGTGGGGCGCGGAGACCGCAGTGATTCCTCCCAGGCTCTCTCTGGCGCCCCAATCATTCCACGTCAACCCTTGTCCAAAAAGATTGTCCCGTGTCCTAAATCCTCCTGCCCCTGAACCCCAGCTCCAAAAGGCAGGGAAGTGGCCGCGCTTACAGCAGGAAGGGCTCCGAAGGGACGTGTGGGAAGCAGGTGCTGAAGGGCCCGTGCGGATCGGCCAGCATGCCGCAGCTGGAGCTGCTGTTGATGGCGCTCAGCTGGCTGGGGGAGCAGCCGGGGGCGAAGCCCAGGTCCAGTTCGATGTCGTCCAGCTCCTCCTCTGAAATGGCGTCTCGCCTGGAAGAAAAGCGGTGGGAGTGAGAGAGAGGGAGGGACCGCGCTGGACCCCAGGGGGGGGACTGGCCTGGGTGCTTTGGAGAGAGGGAGGGGACCGCGCTGGAGCAGGAGCCCGGGTGGCCGGCTGAAGGGGGCAGAGTGGGCCGCCTGGAGAGAGGCGGGGGGGGGGAGGGATGATTCTCTGCTCCCATTCCTATCAAGCACGGTCTTTTCTGCACTGGCCTGCCACTCCGGATTTTCTCGAGGCAATTTAAGTCCACGACAAAAGAGCATCCAAATAACCCGGGGCAACAGCAGGCTGAAACCCGGCTGACCACCAAAGGGAGGGAATGTCATGCGGAATGGGGGGGGGGGGGCATACACGGTGGTGAACATGGATTAAAAGGAGAGAGCGGAAAGGGCAGGGGCTCCTTGGGGGGGGGGGATCTAGAATCCTGCCGGCTGAGCCCAAAGCACCATCCCTTGGCGACATTTTCTTGGAACAGCTACGAGGAAGGGCCTGACCCACACTATTCAAATCCACCCCACCCTGCAGACACGCTCGTCTTTTGGCTGGAACAGCCGGCAACACTCCAGGCCAGCAAGTCCCACCATCCATGCCAGCCAGAAGGACGGAGCGCCCCTGGAGTGGAGCACCTTCGGAAGACGGCAAAGGAAGAGGCTGCTCCCGGTGATTTCCACCACCTGAACATGCAAGGAGGTCCAACATGCCTGTCCGGGCCCCATGACTCTCTCGGTCCCCCCAAAACTCTCTCTCTCTCTGTGGGGTGTGTGGAGGGGGCAGAGGGGGAGGGCTCTAGCCTAGGCGTCCATCCCCCCCCCAGCGAGTTGGGAGACTCAGAGCGGCCCTCGTGGGCTCTGGCTTCCCGCCCTCCGTACCTGACGCGGGCTCCTCCCCTGACGACCGGGACGCGCCAGCTCTCCCCGAAGGTGTTGACGTCTTTGACGAGGGTGCCGTCGGGGGTGGTGAAGTCGTTCTTGTACTTGCCGTCGAAATTGCCGCACAGCCCCTCGACGTTCTTCTTGTAGGGGTTGGGGAGTGTGATGTCTGGAAGGCAGAGGGGGGGGCACGCCTCGTGTTAAAAGTCCTGCAAGGGACTCTGGAAGCAGGGCCCCCCCGCCCAAACGCTCTGGGTTCCAGGGTCCGAGACAGGGGCTGTGGGGTGGTCGCCAAGGGACAGGCACTCTGCACGTGCTCAGATGGAATGTTGTGGTCGTGTCTCAGGGCCAAGCCCTGCCACTGAAGGCAGACATGTCTTAGGACTCTCAATGTGTCCCTGCCTCCTGCTCCTTTCAGGCCCCTTGAAGCTCTTTCTTCCTCCCACTTTGTTCCTTCCATCTAGGGCAGTGATGACGAACCTTTTATAGACCGAGTGCCCAAACAGCGACCCAAAACCCACTTATTTATTGCAAAGTGCCAACACTGCAATTTAACCTGAATCCTGAGGTTCTACTTTAGAAAAAACAACTCATACATTAACTTAAGGTGATCCAAACAAAGTAAGGAAAGCAATCCCAAAGGCTTTCATTCACTTAAAATTATTTGGCTGAGAATTCGACACTTTAATGATGGTCTGGGCCTGGCTGGGGCGATGGCACGCGTGCCCACAGAGAGGGCTCTGAGTGTCACCTCTGGCACCCGTGCCATAGGTTCGCCACCACTGGCCTAGGGACTATGCTGCAACTTGAAGAGCCCCAAGCCCCCCACTCATTCGGGATGCGTTGCACAGCTACAGCGCTTGGCACGTGTTCAATGTGTCTTGCACACAGGTTGTATTCCCAGGTTTGGGTGAAGACGTGGAGGCTGGCTCCACAGGTGCAATTCTTCCGCCCCCTCCTCTACCCGTTCAGCCCCAGTGGGCCACCCCCACGTCAACAGCCCCGGGGTGGTCTAGGCTGCCCCTCAGCGGCCCCAAACAAGGCCAATTGAAGTCCAGCTACCTGCAAGTATTCTCAGGCAGACTGCACTGGCTGGGTTCTACCAGCTGCATTTTCAGTGTTGATACCCCACCCCACCCCACCCCGTTTCCCCTTGGGACATCGCTGCCACCCCAGCCGTTCCGGAGTCTCGCAGAGCGCCAGGTTACCTGAGTTCTCAGCGCCATCAAAGGTCACCGACAGGCCAAAATCGGTCTCCAGGTAAATCCTCGTGGCTCGCAGGTGAAGGCGAAGGCCCTCGTGAGGCTGGGCGGGGGGCACCGTTTGGATGCCGTCCAGCTGAGTGGGAGAGAGAAACGCGTCTCACACCCTTCCTCCAAAACTCACAGGCCCAGACTCTGCCTACGCAGGACTTTTTCACTGGGAAAAGTTCGGGGACATCAAGCGCACCACCCTCCCTGCTCATCCCCTCCCGCTGAAACAGACCCTGGAGCTTTGCGAATAAATTCCAACCCCAGCCAGAGCAGCCACTGCAAGGAAGGACGTGAGGCCAGGACACGAGGGGGCCACTGGACTTTGCACCTGTGCCGCGTCTTGTTGAAACCGGGCGGCTACTGGTTGGGCAAAGCACTCGGGTGTGCCACGTGGCTGCTTCGGTGTGGCGGGCAGCCCTGCCAGGGCCCAGTCCCATGAGGGTGTTCCTTTCCCTTGGCTTGGGGTCTTGGGGGGGGGAAGACCTCAAGGTTCCGGCCAGTCGAGCAGGCCAGGCCACCGTCTGCAGCACCATCGGCCTCCTCGGGGGGGTGGGGAAGCGCTGAGATCCCCCCAGCGCCGGCGCCGGCCTCCAAGAAGAGCTCAACCACCCCAAACAAGCCAAGACAACCCTCCCAGTGCCGCTGCTGCGTGACGCCTCCCGGCCCGCCGCCAGCCTCCTTACCACCACCTTCTTCCCTTGGCCAAAGAGCACCGTGTGGTTGTAGATGGTGACCCGCAGCTCTTTGAGGAAGGTGATCCCGCTGGCCCCCGCCTGGGCCTTGTTCTCCCCCTCGATGCGGAAGTCCTCCAGCCGGGCCGGAGCTTTTGGGTGCCGCCTGGCCAGCACGTAAGTGTGCTGCCCTTGGAAGTGGTGCAACAGGCCGTCGAACGTCAGGTAGTGGGGGTCCCCGGAGATCAGGCACTTCCCGAAGCCTGTGGGGAAAGGAGGGGGGAGGGTAGCAGCCCCACGGTGAGCTCACGAGGGAGGCGGAAGGTCCCAGGGCAGCTCCACAGGGGGGATCTGCTGGGAATTCCTGGCGCTTCTCCCTCTTTCTCCGTTAATGCACATCCACACACACACACCCCGGAGTGTTCCGTTTCCAGTGGGCCAGTCTCCCATTTCCCAGTTGACTGGGGTGGGGTCCCCAGTAAGTAGCATTAGCAGCTGTAGAAGAATTAGGATGGAGAAATGGCACCCGCAGGGAGGGGCCTGGGGACTTGTTTTGATTTAAAGGCATCCCATTGGTTCCTTTGCTAGATTTTGGGGGGGGGGGTTGTTGTGTTGGGCTGACGCAGGCTCAAGTCCAGAAACACCTTCGAGGCCAGCCGGAGGGAAAGAAACCCTCCAGGATTCAGGGAAGTTGGCCAGGGGTCCCCGAGGGTTTTTTTTTTTTTTTTTGTCGTCTTCTGGGCATGGAGCAGGGTCAGGGGAGAGGGAGCCGTGATTTTCCTGCCTTGTGCAGGGGGTTGGACTAGATGACCCTGGAGGTCCCTTCCCACTCTAGGATTCTTGTTGGTCTCAAAGGTGCAACTGGGATCCAATCTAACTGTTCTTTTGCCAGAAGGGGTGGCTGGGGAATGGACTCCCATAGGACTGGCCGATCCAGATGCCTTTGGAATGCCAGAAGGTCCCAGACCCAATTTATTCCACCGTTTCACAGCTGCTTCACGGCTGCTTCCCCTCACGGCGGCCTGGGAAAGGAGGTGGGGAAAGGGACCCGCCTGGAGATGCCTGGCAACCAGAGGCAAAGACAGACAGAGCTCTCTCTCTCGCTCTCGCCCTCCCTTCAACCTGAACGGATAAAAGGAAGTCCTTCTTCACCCAAAGAGTGATTAACACTTGGAATTCACTGCCACAGGAGATGGCGGCGGCTACAAGTGTGGACGGCCTCAAAAGGGAATTAGATAAGCCTATAGAGCAGAGGTCCATCAGTGGCTATTAGCCACAAGGTATAGATAGGGGCTCTGGGGCAAGTGATGCTCTGTCTTCTTGGTGCTTGGGGGGGTCAACAGTGGGAGGGCTTCTAATGTCCTGGCCCCACTGGTGGACCTCCTGATGGCACTGGTATTTCTGGCCACTGTGTGATAAAGAGTGTTAGACTGGATGGGCCTTTGGCCTGATCCAACATTGGCGTCTCTTATGTTCTTATGTTCTTAACGCTCATCTCTGGATTGCAAGACTAGGTCTAATGGGTGGGAATTGCAAGGGAGTCGATACCGGCTAAAGATAAGGAGAAACTTCCTAACTGTAGGACTGTTTGAGCAGTGGAACAGTCTGCCTCGGGAGGTGGTGGAGGCTCCTTCGCTGGAGGTTTTCAAGCGGAGGCTGGACGACCCTCTTTCAGGTATGTTGTAGGGCTCTCTTTGTCATCGATGCAACGAACATGAAACTGAGCAAACTTCAGAGGACAGCGGAAGACAGGAGGGCCTGGCAGGATCTAGTCCATGGGGTCGCGAAGAGTCGGACTTGACTGTGCGACTGAACAACAACAAGGGCTCTCTTTTGGCTCTGCTCCTGCAGAGCGCAGGGGGTTGGACTAGATGACCTGCCAAGATCCCTTCCAACTCTCACATTCTATGATTCTATAATGGGTGGAAATTACAAGGGTGGCGATACCAGCTAAATATCAGGAGAAACCTCCTAACTGTAAGCGTGGTTGAGCAGTGGAACAGTCTGCCTCGGGAGGTGGCGGATGCGCCTTCGCTGGGCGTTTCCAAGCGGAGGCTGGACAACCATCTTTCGGGTATGTTGTAGGGCTGTCTTTCGGTTGTGCTCCTGCAGAGTGCAGGGGGCTGGACTAGATGACCTGCAAGGTCCCTTCCAACTCTAGCATTCTATGATCTCCCAGAGCCTGGGCTGATACTCTGACGGCTACACCACACTGAGCTATGCACCCTGGACATGAGGTTTCCCTCCGGGCGGCTTTCCACACCTACCTGTGGGTTTGCATCTGTACTTCCCGTTGTTCTTGAGCTGACAGATCTCTCCAGGCTCACACCCAAAGCTCTTGCATTCCAGGACCCCTCCCAGACGACAGCTGCACTTCTGGCTGCAGTGCGGGGTCACCCAGCTCTCCCCGACCTGTCCGGACAGGCAACGGTTACTGGAGCCCTTGGGTGGGCAGGTCTCGCGTACAGCAGGGTGCTCAGCCCATCCACAATCCTTGCCTCCTGCTGAGGTGGCATGCCTGGTGCTGAGCACCAACTGCTCTGGCAGGCTGTGTCCAGCGGTTCATCTAGCGCCCCCCTCCTACAGCCCCAAAGCCGCGAGTCTCTGTTAGTTGCCCTTTCAGCAAACCACATCTATTTATTCATTTCCTTCATTAAATCATTTCTGACTGTCTGTCCTCTTAGATCAAGGTGGCGCGTGTTAAAACATTCCCAGCTAAAACCAAGGATAAAATAGCATGCCCCAGATCTCCCCCCACCTCAAAAAAGATGCCTGCCATTCAGACCCCCTCGAAAGCCCCGAGAAACAGGCAGGCCCACCTCTGCGTGGCGGGTGGCTGCCTGACGACCCTGGTGGGAGCGCAAGGATGCCCAGAAGGCCCGAGATAGCCCCCCGGGGAAGATTTCCCCCAGCCTGACCCTGCAGGGCTTCCTTGGCCAACACTGCAGGACAGGTGGCTTCTCTTTCCCACTCTCCAGGGAGGAGGAGGAGGAGGAGGAGGAGGAAGTGGTCCTGCCTCCAGAAGGGGTCTCCTCCTCCCCGCTCCTTCCTGCAGCGGCACGAGGGGAGTGCCCAGGGTGCCCACCTTGTGATAAGCGCCGTCCTTGTCCCGACAGCCGCACTTGCTCAGGGGGACGCACTGGTCGTCGCTGAGGACGAAGCCCTCGTCGCAGGCGCAGCCTTCCAGGCACTCCATCAGTGGCTTCTCGCAGACGGCCTCGGCGTAGATGTTGCTGCACGTCGGGGGGCAGGGGGAGGCGCAGGGGGTGTAGTGGCTGTTGGAGGGGCACGGCAGAGCTGCGGGGTGGGGAGAAAGAAGGAGAGAGCTGGAGCCAGAGGATCCCGAGGAACGGGAGGTGCCCTTCAAACAGTCACCCTGGCCGGGATGACTGAGTTGCCATCTAAAGGATGGGGGGTTCCTGCAGGCTTGGGGGTGGGGCCTGGGGAGGGCAGTGTTTGGGGAGGGGAAGGACCTCCGTGGGGCCCAGTGCCACCGAGTCCCCCCCCTCCAAAGCAGCCCTTTCCTCCAGGGGCACTCAGGTCTCTGCAGTTGGGGGATCCGTGATCATTCCAAGAGATCTTCAGGCCCCACCTGGAGGGTGGCAACCACACTGGATGACCCCAGACTGTCCCGTCTGCCTCATCCCCCCCCCAACCACATGCAGGGGCTGACTGGGAATCCCGAGCAAGCTGAGTAGAGCAGCGGCTCCAGGGGTCAGGGGCCTGCCGGTTGCCTCCGAGAGCCCTGGCTGGGGGCAGCGCAAGAAGGAGGGTCGGTGCCTGCCGCTGCCCCCCTCCCGGCCAGGCCCAAGCCCAGCGGCCCCTGAGGCCATGGGAGCTCAGCTAGTCCTGGGCAGCCAGCCACCCTCCTGGGCTGGCCAATGTTCCCTCTAAGCTATGGAGTCTTGTGAGCAAAAATTCTACTTTGTGAGCTACTGGCGTTAAAGTTATGAGCAAACGATTTGGCTGCTGCATCAATTAGTTTGCTCTGGAGCCCCATCCCTTCCTGAGCTAAGACAAAAAGGTGTGAGCCGGAGGCTAAAAAACTGTGAGCTGGCTCACACTGCTCCGGGCACTTCCCCGGGCAGGCGGGAGGCCCCTCCGTCCTAAACGCATCAGAGAAGGAACACCGGCCACTTTCTCAGGGCGGGGAGAGGTCTTCCTCGCTGGCAACCCAGGGGGCAGCTCTGGGGGGGGGGCAGGTTCTAGTATTTGCATGTAAGCGACACATTCCCCGCATTAAACTGAGGCCGCACACTCAAAGATCTGTGGTGGCTTCACACAGGAACGGTCCCTTCTGCACCACCAGCTTCTGGAGCTTGGATTGCCCTGAAAGCCCTTTCAGCCAGTCAAATGATGCTTATAAAGATAACAAACGTTGCCCTCTCCCAACCAGTGTTCCCTCTAAGCTGAGTTAGTGTGAGCTAGTTCACGGGTTTTTAGCCTCCGGCTCACACATTTTTGTCTCAGCTCAGGAAGGAGGGCTCCAGAGCAAACTGATTGATGCAGGAGCCAAATCGCCCGCTCACAACTTTCATGCCAGAAGCTCACAATGCAGAAGTTTTGCTCACAAGACTCCACTGCTTAGAGGGAGTATTGCTCCCAACCAGCAGCGGGAAGGCAGTCCCGGGCTGTGCTCTTTGGACAGTGCTCCCCTTCTTTGGGGGTCTCTCTTCTACTTGAGTGCAGGACCCTCGTCACACTGCTTCCCTTGCGGAAACCTGGGCTGGTCTCAGCCCTCATCCAAGGAGGGCATCTCCTAGCCGGTCCCAGTTTGGTGTAGTGGTTAAGTGCGCGGACTCTAATCTGGGGGAACCAGGTTTGATTCCCCACTCCTCCACTTGCACCTGGCTGGATGACCTTGGGCAAGCCATAACTCTGGCACAGCTGTTCTTGAAAAAGAGCAGTTTCTGTCAGAGCTCTCTCGGCCCCACCGACCTCTCAGGGTGTCTGTTGTGGGGAGGGGGACGGGAGTTTGTAAGCCCCTCTGAGACACCTTTGGGTAGTGAAGGTTGGTGTATAAATCCAATCTCTTCTTCTTCTTCTGGCTGCCCTCCTTGAGAGAATCACTGCCAGTCCCCGGGGCAATCCTGCTCCGCGCCAGGCCCTCCCACCCCGCCTCCTCTGCTCCCATCTCCTTACGGCAGAAGGTCGTGTTCCTCCAGCTGAGTGAGATGCCCTCAGCCTTGCAGGCGTCCACGTAGGCCTGCACGATGGCACACAGAGTGGATCGCATCCCGTCGTACTTGCACATGTCGTACACGCAGGTCTGAACGAAGAGCTCTGGCTTGACCTGACTGTGGCACGTCGCAAAGACGCCTGACTGCAGGACGTGGCATTGCTCCTCGATGGCTGGCCTGTCCTGTGGGCGGCAGGGGGGCCCCAGGTCCTCCCGTGTATCTGGCAAGCAGCTGCAGCAGAAAGAGGAAAGGGGGCTGTTGGGACAGACTCGCATAGCCCGGGGAAGAGCCCATGAGGGCTGCCCCCATCCTTGCCTGGCCCGTGGGTGGAGGCATGGCCAGTGCCAGGAGGCAGCATCAAGGGAAGGCCTCGGCCTCCCTGCCCTCTTGCTGGCCCTCCAGAGGGACTGGCTGGCCCCTGTGTGAGATGGGAAGCTGGACTGGAGGGACCCTCCCTGGTCTGACCCAGCAGGGCTCTTCTGAGGTTCTCCCCAGGGGAAGGCCTCGGCCTCTCTGCCCTGTTGCTGGCCCTCCAGAGGAGCTGGTTGGCCACTGTGTGGGACGGGAGGCTGGACTAGATGGACCCTCCCTGGTCTGATCCAGCAGGCCTCTTCTGATGTCCTTCTCAGGGGAAGGCCTCGGCCTCTCTGCCCTGTTGCTGGCCCTCCAGAGGAGCTGGTTGGCCACTGTGTGGGACAGGATGCTGGACTAGATGGATGATTTCGTAAGTTAATAGGGTCAATAAATGTAAATAGAAAGGAAGGCTAACAATTCCTGAAATAAAAACCTGGCCATGTGGGCTGATGACAAAGGTCATGTCCCCCTCCCACCCCCCTGCCTTAATGTTTTTGACATATTCCAACGAAAGTGGGGATGCTGGAAGCCAGAGGCAGTGGGGGTGGGGTGGATCCCCGCCCCCTTAAATTGCTACCCGGCCCTTGTGCATCAGGAAAAGAGAAGGGGAAGGAAGAGAAGAGGGCTTACCCGGCCTCACTGTCATTGTTCACTTTCCAGCTGTTCCCAAAGTGCGTGACATTCTTGGCCTGGACCCCGTCCGGCATCAGCAGCTCGTCTTCGTCCTGGCCGTTGTAGTTCCCGCACAGGCCGCAAACCTGCAGACCCACAGGGAGAGCTCATCACCCCTCTCCCCCGCTGGCCAGAGGTGGGCAAGAGGGTGCCCCGCGTGCCTCTGCGTGCACACACTCCTCCCCTTAGCACTCCCCGTGTGGTTGATATCGTTGGCATATGAAGACCATCAAAAATAAGAGCCCTGCGCCACGACACCATTTCAGTTCTTGCATTTGAAGGGGAAAACCCAGGGCTGACTCCGAAATGCACAAGTGGCAAGACACGGATTCCTTCCTTCCTTCCTTCCTTCCTTCCTTCCTTCCTTCCTTCCTTCCTTCCTTCCTTCCTTCCTTCCTTCCTCCTCTTCATGCCGTGGGGCTGAATTTCACCATGGCCCACTGCTGCCTGACGCCTGAGGTGTGTCTTTTGGCCTGGTTTGGCCTCACCCCGACCACTTGCCCCCCACCCCCACGTCTGATGTCGTCCAGTCAGCCATGGGCTTCAGAGTCATGCTCTCATTCCTGTTTAGTCTGCCGGCTTTCTGGGGACGGACTCCTGGCCCGAGTGTCGGACTCCCGGCTCAGTGAACGACCCCACCACAAGGACCCATTCCTTCAGCAGCCTTAGCGCCCGCCCCCAGTGCCATAGGGTGGTGCACCAAGCGAGAGCACCCGCGCGGCACACTCCCAGACACTGATGTGCTGAAAGCAGAGCAGGCCCCTCCTGCTGCGCACACCCACCTTCGCGAAGTAGGAGCTGGGCAGGCTGATTTCCAAGTAGAGGTTCCCGTCGTATTTCACCACCAGCCCAAAGTCTGTCTCCACCACCATGTAATTGCCCACGTTCCCAACGGCCACGTTTCCTCGGGAGAAGCGGTCCTTCCCCACCGGGGTGAGGACTCTCTCGTTGTTGAGCTGAGAGGGCAACAACAGATGACGGTGAGGGAGGGTGCTGAATCCCGGGTTCTGGACACATCGCAGTGACCAGCTCTAGTTAATTCAGTGATTTCAGCACACTGCAAGGACACCCAGCAGGGTTTGAGCCCTGCTTATAAAGCATGCAAGTACCACACCCCACACATACCCAATCCCAAGGATAGGCTATTTACATTACGCTGCTTATCTATAGGTCCATTCCAGGATCCTGGTCACCTATTGTTCTTGGGGAGCAAGCTCACCCAGTTCCAGGTCCACCTTCAGGGCTGGCTCAGGCTCAATTCAATACACAACAGAGGGACACACAGATTGATTGTCTCATATGGGACGGGGCCGCGGCTCAGTGGAAGAGTCAGTGGTGTACCAGAACGGGGGGCGGTCCACCCTGGATGCAGCTTTAAAGGGTGCCCTCGCAGCCAGCGTCATCCTGCATGCTGCCAAATGTCATCCCTTTTGTGTTTAAAATGCAGTTCTGGCTGCAGCCACTAGGGGCGCAGGGAAGTCTGAGCACAGAAAATAATTCTATTTTCGTGGCCCTTCCCCAACGAGCCACGAAAGCCCATAAAGCTCTTGCTGCAGCGCTGGAAGCCCGACCCACTGTACATAAAGGCTTATTGCTGGAAAGGCCATGTGTTTGGGGTTGCTGGGTCCCCCCGGCCACTGGCAGGGGATTTGGGGGGGGGGTGTAAAGTTAAATTGGTGGAAACCATTCTTAAGGAAAGAATTAGTAGGCACATAGATGAACAAAACCTATTGAGGCAGACTCAGCATGGGTTCTGTAAGGGAAGATCTTGTCTCACAAACCTGTTAATGTTCTTTGAGGGGGTGAACAAACATGTGGACAAGGGGGATCCAATAGATATTGTTTACCTTGACTTCCAGAAAGCTTTTGATAAAGTTCCTCATCAAAGGCTCCTAAGCAAGCTCAAAAATCATGGGATAAAAGGACAAGTCCTTTTATGGATCAAAAACTGGCTAATTAATAGAAAACAGAGAGTGAGTATAAATGGGCAGTTCTCCCAGTGGAGGGGGGTAAGCAGTGGGGTACCACAGGGATCAGTACTTGGTCCACTGCTTTTTAACTTGTTCATTAATGATTTGGAGTTGGGAGTAAGCAGTGAAGTGGCTAAATCTGCGGATGATACGAAGTTGTTCAGGGTGGTGAAAACCAGTGAGGATTGTGAGGCACTCCAAAGGGATCTGTCAAAGATGGGCGAGTGGGCGTCAACATGGCAAATGGGGTTCAATGTGGCCAAGTGCAAGGTGATGCACATTGGAGCCAAAAATCCTAAATATAAATACACATTGATGGGGTCTGAACTGGCAGAGACAGATCAAGAGAGAGATCTTGGAGTTGTAGTAGATAACTCACTGAAAATGTCGAGACAGTGTGTGACTGCAATAAAGAAGGCCAATGCTATGCTGGGGATTATTAGGAAGGGTATTGAAAACAGATCAGCCAATATAATAATGCCCCTATATAAATCAATGGTGAGACCTCATTTGGAATACTGTGTGCAGTTCTGGGCACCACACCTTAAAAAGGATATTATAGCTTTGGAAAAAGTGCAGAAAAGGGCAACTCGAATGATAAAAGGGTTGGAACACTTTCCCTATGAGGAAAGGTTAAAGCGCTTAGGGCTCTTTAGCTTGGAGAAAAGACGACTGAGGGGTGACATGATCGAGGTTTATAAGATTATGCATGGGAAAGAGCAGGTAGAGAAAGAGGTACTTTTCTCCCTTTCTCACAATACAAGAACCCGTGGGCACTCCATGAAATTGCTGAGCGGTCGGGTTAGAACGGATAAAAGGAAGTACTTCTTCACCCAAAGAGTGATTAACACATGGAATTCACTGCCACAGGAAGTGGTGGGTGCTACAAGCATGGACGGCTTCAAACCCCACTGCTGGACCTTTGACCTGATCCATCATTGGCGTCTCTTATGTTCTTATGTTGCCAGATCCATGTTGGGAAACTCCTGGAGATTAGGGGAGATTAGGGGAGGGCAGGGACCTCGGTGGGGTACAAGAGTCCTCCTTCCACAGGATCTGTTTCCTCCAGGGGAACTGATCTCCGTAATCTGGAGATGAGCTGTAATTCCGGGGGATCCCCAGGCCCCACCTGGAGGGTGGCATCCCTAATATGTGTTGGAGTCCCGGTAATGCTGTCTCCGTGGGCAGCCATGTCAGTCTGCAGTGGAAGAGCTGGGTCTGAGTCCAGTTGCATTTAGAGACCCAACAAGAATCGTAGAATCACAGAGATGGAAGCAACCTCCAGGGTCATCTCGTCCAACTCCCTGCACAAGGCAGGGAAAGTTTCAAGGTGCAAGCTTTCTAAAAGTCAAAGCTCCTTTCGTCAGATACCAAAGGGAGCTCTGACTCTCAAAAGCTCCCACCCTGAACATCTAGTTGGTCTTTAAGGTGCTACTGGATTCGAAACCAGCATTACTAGGCATGTTTCTTCTTCTTCTATGGATGATCTCCTACCCGCTGCCTCTGGGGCTGGAGGGCTAAAAACATCTCGACGCGTGCACCAGTCGGGAAGTGACTAGACTCAAGTCGAGGGACGCTGTCCCATCCCCGTGGCGAGTGCGGATCCCCCATCCATACCAGGACTCTCTTGTTCTTCTGCAGGGTGACCCGGGTGCCGTAGACATCGACATAGATCTCCTGGAGGTAGGTGGCCCCTCTCAGGCCCCGGTCTTCATTTCTGCCACTGACGGCGAAGGGGATGGTGCCCCCACTCTGGTCGCAGACGGTGACGAGGGTGTAGGTGCAGGTTCCCAGGAAGGTGTGCATCACCTTGTCGAAGGTGTAGTAGTGGGGGTCGCCCACCACGTGGCAGGAGGCTCGCTCTGCAGGACAGAAACATTCGGGAGCTCAGAGCGGCAGGCAGAGACTGGCTGGCTTACTTCTATTCCCATCATAGAAGAAGAAGAAGAAGAAGAGATGGGATTTATACCCCATGTCCCTTCACTACCCAAAGGCGTCTCAGAGCGGCTTACAATCTCCTTTCCCCTCCCCTGTGTGGTAGGTGGGACTGAGAGAGCTCTCTTGAGGACTGCCCTTGAGAGAACAGCTCTGAAAGAACTTGTGACTGACCGAAGGCAACACCAGATGCTGCATGTGGAGAAGTGGGGAATCAAACCCAGTTCTCCCAGATTACCGTGCGCACTCCTAATCAAACTGGTTCTCCAAGGCAACTGAGGCTGAGAGGCATCCATACGTCTAGTGGGGACTGAAATGGGTGGTTCCTGGGTCCAATCCATCCCACCATGCCTTGCAATTCAGGGATTCTATTTTGGTTCTGCATGATACCTCTTCGCAAAGTTTTACTCATTTTGGTCTATTGGTCTATTATCTATTTATGGTGAATATTTATATGCCCTCTTTCTACTGAAAAGTGCCCAAGGCAATGGACAAAATCAGTTCCAGAAAACCAGACGGCTCTGCAAAGCATCTCTTTTCCATTGCAGAGGAAAGACCCTGGTCCCCAGTCCTCTCTTCCTTCCATCTTATCATCACAGCAACCCTGTGAGGTAGGCCAGGCTGAGAGTGTGTGACTGGCCTCAGGTCACCCAGCAAGCTTTCATGTGCAGAGTGGGGTTTTGAACCTGGGTCTCACAGATCCTGGTCTGATACTCTAACCACTGGATCTGTCTGTCTGTTTGTCTATCATCTATCTATCTATCTATCTATCTATCTATCTATCTATCTATCATCTGTCTATCCATGAATCCATCCATCCAACCATCTATGCATCCGTCCATCATCCATCCATTAATCCATCATCCATCCATCCATCATCCATCTAACCATCTAACCATCTAACCATCATCCATCCATCCAACCAACCATCTATCTATCTATCATCCATCCATCCATCATTCATACATCCATCCATCATCCATCCATCATCCATCCATCCATCCTCCATCTAACCATCTATCCATCATCCATCCAACCAATCATCTATCATCCATCCATATATCCCTCCCTCCATCCATTATCCATCCATCCATCCATCCACCCACCCACCCATCCATCATCCATCCATCTAGCCATCCCTCCCTCCATTATCCATCCATCCGTCCACCCATCCCACTTTTACCCCCCCCTCCACTAAGAAATTCTGGGCAGTGCTCATGGTTTTCCCTTCCTCATTTTATCCTCACAGCAACCCTGTGAAGAAGGCCAGGCTGAGAGAGTGACGAGTCCCTGGCCACCCAGCAAGCCTCAGGGGCAGAGTGGGGGTTTGAACTCGGGCCTCCCGGAGCCCAGTCCAAGTGTGGCGAGTCTCCCCGGTGCTTTTGCGCCCAAACTGTCAACACCCACGAGCTGCCCCAGACTCACCCCTGGGGTGGCATCCCAGCACGCCGTCCTGCAGGTGGCACTTCTCTTCCACGCCGCACTCCCAGGGTTGGCAGGTGATGGAGCGGTTGTGCTCACAAGCGCAGCGTTGGCGGCAGGCGCCGTCAGTGAACCAGGTCTCTCCCAGCTGCCCGAGAGAGGAGAGGGAGGAAGGGTCAGGCGCGGACCAGCCCTAGGAGGACCGGGGACCCTGGGTGGCCTCCTGCCCCCCTGAGAAGACCCCCGGTCCTCTCTGACCACCCAAGGCTCCTCTGGGCCTTTGCCTCCTCTCCCCTTCTCCCCGGCTCTCTCTCCGGAAGATTGCCCATCCTTCCTACGACAACTGGGGCCCGAAGGCAGGGAGAGCTTGCCTCGTGGTACTGATCCTGGGCATCGACACACCCGCAGCGGTTCTCCGGCACGCATCCGTCTCCACTCAGCACGAAGCCCTCCTCGCAGAAGCAGCCCTCCACTGGCAGGGGGCTACAGGGGCCGACCTCCGGGGGCATCCCGCAGCTGGGGGGGCACCGATCCCCGCAGCTCTTGAACTGGCTTCCGACGGGACAGGAGAGGGCTGCCGGGAGGAAGAAGGCGGAGAAGGTCACAGGGAGTCCCCTGGGGGCCCTCGGACAGGGCTCAGAGCCTGCCGGGGGGGAAAGGGGGAGCAGAACCCTCCCCCACGTGGGCCTCCCTCCAAGCAGCAGCAAGCGGAAGCTTTCGAGGCAGGGTTCCAGAGAAGCGGCGGCATGGGAAGCGCTGAACTGAGCACAGAGAAGCAGGAAAGAGCGCAGAAGGGCCCCAGCCCCCTCCTGAGCAGTAGGGTGCCCCCCCACCCCGCTTGGCCTGTGCCTCTGAGGCCTGGCTGATCCCTCTGGCCTCCGTGGGCTGGGAAGAGGAGGAGGCCAGCCCACACGCAGGGCAGAGTGTCACAGAGAGAGCACTCCTGGCCCACAGCGTCCACGATGGATTACGATCAGCCAGCCGGTAATGCAAGAGGCCCAGACCCAAGTGGCGGCTCAGCTTGCTTGATCTAGCCCTGGTTAGGACTCGGACGGGAGACCCTCCGGGGAAGCCCAGGCTCGCTGGATGTCCCGGGCTAGCTTGATCTCGTATGTTAAGCTGAATCGGCCCTGGTTGGGACTTGGATGCAGGCCTGTGGCCAGGATGTTTTTGCTTGTGGGTTTGAATCAAAGGGTTTCCCAAGGGAATCCAAGGGCTTGGAGTCCAAGTCTTACGAGGAAAGGCTGAGAGAGTTGGGTCTGTTTAGCCTGGGAAAGGGAAGGCTTAGAGGGGACATGATTGCAGTCTTCAAGTATCTGAAGGGCTGTCGTGTAGAAGATGGAGCAGATCTATTCTCTCTTGCTCCGCATTGCAGGACTAGGTCTAATGGGTGGAAATTACAAGGGAGTCGATACCGGCTAAATATCAGGAGAAACTTCCTGACTGAAAGAGAGGTTGAGCCGTGGAACAGTCTGCCTCGGGAGGTGGTGGAGGCTCCTTCGCTGGACGTTTCCAAGCGGAGGCTGGACGACCATCTTTCAGGTATGTTGTAGGGCTCTCTTTTGGCTGTGCTCCTGGCAGAGTGCAGGGGGTTGGACTAGACGACCTCTAAGGTACCTTCCAACTATAGCATTCTATGATTCTATGATTCTATGATTCTGGGGCATATTTTTTCCTTGTGGGGCACACAAAACATCAAAAAAGAAAAGAAAAGAAATTAAACAAAAATTAATTGCAGCTCCTCAAACTTGAGTCTGGAGAAGAGGAGGCTGAGGGGGGACATGACGGCTCTCTTCCAATATCTGAAAGGGGCTGTCATGTGGAGGAGGGCAAGGAGCTGTGTTCCAGTCGGCGGCAGAGGAGAGGACCCGGAGCGAGAGAGGCTGGGGAAGGGAAGGGAAGGGAAGCCGCCCTGCCCCTTCCGGTCAGTTTCGCTCCCCTCCCCTCAGTGGTTAAACCCAACAGCTGATTCAGGGGGGTGAAACTGACCAGAAGCGGAATCGGGGGGCTTCCCTTCCCTTCCCCAGCCTGGTTGCTGCTGTTGGGCCAGGCACACTGTGGGGGTGGGTGGGGGTGTGTCTGGCATCCTCAGGGGGTGGGGGCAGGGCTCGTGGATGAGGGGCTCCACCCTCAAACACCCCACCATGGCCGCGGGCCAGCTTGGACGGGAGATCCTCAAGGAAGCCCAGGGTTGCTCTGCAAAGGCAGGCAAGGGCAAACCACCTCCGCATGTCTCTTGCCCTGAACTGGGTAGCCCAGGCGAGCCCGAACCCTTCGTCTCTCAGAAGCTGAGCAGGTCCAGCAGGGGTCGTTTCGTAGAAAAAGAGCTAGGGGAACTCATTAGCATAACTCATTAGCATATGCCACACCCCCTGACATCATAAGGCCCGGCGGTGGACCTGCAAGGCTGGCGGGAGTGCGAGGAAGCCCCGCCAAGGCCCTCCCTGGCCCCAGGCAGGCAGGGGTGGGGAGAGGCGGGGAGGAAGCAACTTACCCACCCTCTTCTCCTGCCTCCTCCTGGCTGAATGAGGGCCGGAAGCAGGGGGCGGGGCTTCGTCATGTGCCCCGCCCCCCGTACCTCACCCGGGGGAACTGCGATCCCCCCCCGAAATGACCTCTGAGGTCCAGCCCTGGCTAGCACTTGGCTGGGAGACCTCCAAGGAAGCCCAGGGTGGCTACAAACCACCTCCGTGCGTCTCTTGCCTTGAAAACCCCACGAGGGGGAGCATTACGGGGTCTCCACAGCTTTGCCTTGATGGCTCTTTCCCCCCCCCCCCCCACAGGACAACCATAGAACAAATCTGGCACTGAAACACACAAGCTGCAGCAAACCGTTTACATGCCTTTGGACCTCCCCCCCCCACAACCCCCCCTCCAAGGATTCCCCACTCACGGCAGAAGGTGGCATTTCTCCACTCCACGCACACGCCGGCGTTAGCGCAGGACTCCGCGTAGGCCTGCAGTCCGTAGCAGAGGGAGGTGAGCTGCCCGCCAGTGAGGCACACGTCATAGACGCAGTTCTCAAAGAAGGGCGCAGGGTCTACCACATCTTGGCAGCTCCTGAATATCCCTGGGGGAGGGGGAGGGGGAGGGAGAAAGAGAGAGAGGTCCCGCTGATTTCAAGCCAGTGTGTGTTTGTGTGTTGCAAGAGATGCCCGGCTACTCAGCATCAACAGAGCAAAGACGGGTGGGATACTCTGGCTGTCGGTCCATCCCTTTTGACCCCAATGATGGCTCTCCAAAGCCTCAGCCTGTTATGTATTGGGATTGAATCACCCCTGATTGAGTCACCCCAGAGACTGGCTGAGCTTGGAGCACAAGAACAATAGCCTGCCAGGATTCTGAAAGTAACCAGTCTGGTAGTAATGATATGTAGACAGCCTGTCACTGGGAGTGGGGTGTGTTTGGGTGTGGCAATTGCATGCTGTTTAAACAGGGCTGCGACTCTGGAGTCTTGTCTTGTAGTTTTGCTGAAATCACTGATAAAGTAGAACCGATCATTCGGCTTGTGGTCTGTTCATCCACGGAACCCACTATCTAACACAGCCCTACGGTCTTTCTGAGCCCAGCGACCAGCTGGCAACGGTGGGGATAGAAGCAGGGACCTTCGATGGGCAGTCGGAGCACTTGGTGAAGCCCAGAGGCTCAGGGGCAAATGTGAGGCTCACGCACAAACAAGGGAGTGGGCAAGTTTAGCCGTGTGAATCGCAAACCCTTCCTGCAGAGTGCAGGGGCTTGGGCTAGATGACTTGCAAGGTCCCTTCCAACTCTAAAATTCTATGATTCCCCCGGATCGGGCATTTGCACGGTGGGTCCAAGATCCCCACGGACAGTCAAGCTCCTCAGAGCCGAAGACCTACCTGTAGGATCTGTGATCATGCTGCAAGCGGAGTCCCTCTGGATTTCCTTCTCCAGATCTGGATCGCACTCCGGTGGTGGGAGAGTGGAACAGGATCTGCCCAAAGGAGGGAGCAGAAAGCTGACCTGGCTGAAATTTCACTGTCTCCTGCTGGTCATTCTAGCAGAAGGCCCCACAACAGAGGAATTTCAGTGTCCCCTCTAAGCTGAGTGAGTGTGAGCTAGCTCACAGTTTTTTAACCTCTGGCTCACAGATTTCTGTCTTAGCTCAGCAAGGAGGGCTCCAGACTCCAGAGCAAACTGATTTATGCAGTAGTCAAATCGCTCACTCACAACTTGAATGCCAGGAGCTCACAAGGTAGAATCTTTGCTCACAAGGCTCCACCGCTTAGAGGGAACATTGCAGAAGATGTTTCCTTTTCCAGACTATGTTTCGGAGCTCTGATTCAGGGCCTTGTGGTCTCTCCACCCCGGCATGCACCTTCCAAATCCTTTGGTAGGACCCGGACAGAATGCCTGCAAAGACCTTATTTGAGCCCTCAAATTTGCTGCAAGAGTCTTTGCTGCCACGTTTAAATCAGAGGCGGCATTTTCCAGAACGGCAAGGAGGTGCCTGCCGGGTGATGCAGGATGTTTCCGCCCCGGGCACGTTACGCTCAGTTAAGCGTCTGGTTCTGTGAGGAATGCCGTCTCCAGGAAAGGCCCTGGGAGGAGTTTCACATTGCTCAGTCCGAAGAGACAAGCTACACGTCCGTGACCCGCCTTGCAGGGCTGTTGTAAGGATGGCTTCGAAGACTGCCAGGTGCCGTGATCCAGCACTTTATTATGGCTGTGCTACGGGAAAGCCAGCCTGGTGTGAAAGCACCCAAGGAACACTTGTGAGTCTGAGGTCGCCTCCCAATGACTGAAATGCCACTCACACAGAGAGCACACCTGAGAGGTGGTCCCGAACTGCCCAGGGCAGCAACAGGGAGGAGTCCTTGGCTGCTACGCAGACCGTGGGGGTTCCAGGCCTCCCTCCAGTCCTTCGGCCCCTTCCCCACTTGCCGGAGAACATGAGGCCAGTGCCAGAAGGAAGGGCCCCCTTCCCCATACAGGCCCAGAGCAGGAACCTTCAGGCAGTCAGGTCTCCGCGCGGGGAGGGCGGCTGCAGAGGGAGAGCGCGCACCCCGGCCCTTTCCCGGATCCCTGCCACGTGCTCCAGAAGCCTGCTGCACTCTCTGCCACCTGCTGTACCTCCCTCCACCCTGCCTGCCCGCCCACCCAGAGGTGCGCCATGCACCATCCAGCCACATACTCAGAGACGCCGTCTGGAACAAGCCAGCTGTCGCCAAGGGTGGTGGAGTCGCTGGCAGGCCGTCCGTCAGGCTTTAGGTTGTCATCGCTCGGATCCTGGTTGTAATTACCTTTGTAGGGTAAGACATAAACAGAGCTGAGGACTTCCTCTCTGGGTTACACCCCCAGCGGATGCCGAGGTCCAAAGGGGGGGGGATGCTGATCAGTGGACACTGCCCTCTGCTGGCCAGGCTATGAATTGCGAGCTTGAGTCTCTGATGTGATGAGGCCCCTTGGGAGGCCAGAGGTGGGCAAATCCATTGGCCCAAGGGCCACACCCGGGCCTCTGCTGGCTGCCATGCCGCAAGAGACAAACCAAGGCTACAGACATGTCCGACGGGAGGGAGGACTTACCGCACAGGCCGCAGAGCTGTCCTTTGTAAGCAGAAGGCACCGACACGTCCACGTAGTGGTTCCCATCAAATCTCACCCCGAGGCCGAAGTCTGTTTCCAGGAGGACGTGGCCTCCACTGCTCCGCACGGTGATCTCGTGGCCCCCGATGAAGACCGGCAGGCTCCGTCTCGTACCGTTGACCTGAGTGCCACAGGAAAGGGTTGGACCACCAAGACGGCAACCCTGCCCTCCACCCCCAACGTGGGAATCTCTCTGATCAGCCTAGGGAGGCCTCTGGCTTCTCCTCTCTGAGTGCCAAATCGGGACAGCTGCCCTTCTGGAGAAGAGGGACCAGCAGCTGCCCTTTGCCTCTGGAGCCTCCCGCTCGGGAAGCTCCGAGGGTCTCCCAGCCTTTGTCTAGCTGCTGACTTTAGGGGTGGGGGGTGGGCCAGGGCAGCTAGGGGGGGCAAAGCCCGGTATCAAAGCACTGTGATCAGGGTCCCAAAATCGACTGACCTTCCCTAGACCCAAGGACACCAGGCCGGCAATAACCAGGGTGGCCTTCTCGGGGGCGGCTCCACTCTGGTGGAACGAGCTCCCAGAAGAGACCAGAGCCCTGCGGGACCTTATGGAGTTCCACAGGGCCTGCAAGATGGAGCTCTTCCGCCAGGCCTTTAATCAGGAGCCGCCCCAATAGAGAACCCTGTTCCCTGAAGTCATCAGAATAGCTGACTGCTAGGATGCTATACTGAAGGTCGGCTGCCATCCTTTAAAATCTTTCAAAATTTCTCCAATTATTAGCATCATCAATGTCAGCACCTTTTAATGTAATAGTAGTAGTAGTAGTAGTAGTAGTAGTAGTAGTAGTAGTAGTAGATTGGATTGATACCCGACGTCCAGTAG